>NC_143584.1:167636004-167938917 GCF_048544385.1 Mastigoproctus giganteus | reverse complement strand
ACTATGACAGATGGAAGTTTGTTCCAACTATCAATTGTTTTTCTTCAATTTGAATTTATGTCCCCTCAGGTGAGTAATCTGAGCAAGAGGAAGAATCCCATCAGTATTGAGCTTGTCAGACCATTCAAGGCCTTGCGCAGGTGCCTAGTCCCCAGATGCTGCAATTTGCGGAACCGAAGAACTTTAGAGAAAATAGAAGTGTGAAATGGGAAGTGGGTTTTTTTTTTTTTTTGGCGGATGCTGTATAAGCTTGCTCTCTTGCATCATATGCCTCTACTAATGATAATGCTATTTATTTAATTCCTCAGCAATATCAGCTATGTTATCTAAGACTTTTCTACACCCATTATACAAGAGTCCAATCTAATTCATTTTCTTCTTCTGTATATTCACACACGAAATTTCCTTGTCCTCGTTCTTTACTCTCTTAGTGATTTCTCATACTCATCCTTTGCCAACCTCACTTTTACTGTTGTACTCTTTACAATCAACTGGTAGCTGTTGTGGGTGTCAGTACCTTTCATTGCTCTTTAACGTTTGCTTGCTATCTTTTTCTGCTCTGTTGGATTGGGCAGCTCTGTATTCATCCATATCAACGTCATGCTATAATTTCTTAATGGTATATCATTATCTTCAGCGATTGTCAATCCATTGGAGGATGAAGGCCTCCTTAACAAGTTTCCAGCAACTGCTGCCTTGGGCTTTCTGTTGTTATTGTACACCAGAAAATTTCACAATTCCATCAATCCACCTCATCTGTGGTGTTTTTCTTGTGCATTTAGATTCAAGCAGTATCCATTCCAAAATTTGCTTGGTCCATCTATCGTCAGTTCTCGATATGTGACCTACCCATTTCCATTTTAAACACTGATTTTTCAATGATGTCATAGACCTTGGTTTGTTGGTGAATCCATGTACATGTTTTTCAGACTCTTTTTGTTATTTTCAAAATTCGGTGCTCCATACTTCTCTGTATGATCCTCAGTATTTATATAATTTTGGCATTCAGTGTCCATGTTTGACAACCATATATTAGGACATTAACTGCTCCCCAGGCAGTTCTCATGTGTAAAGTAAATTGATTTGGGATGTGCAATATGGCCTAAGTAGCCCTTGCACCAGAAACTACTACAACAATGACAGTGATGTTAGGACAGGGAGGATACATTGATCAAAAACTTTGTTTGAGACAGAGTGGCAAGTTTGTCTTGAAGACTATTAAGCTTTCCAAATGCTTGCCATCCCAATTTTATGCGATGTTCAGTTTCCATTATGTTGTTTCCATCTATTGAAATTTCTTGTCCGAGGTAAATATACCTTTCCAGTTCTTGTCCATTAGCCGTGATTTTCTTTGGTCTGGTAAATTTGTTGAACATACAGTCAGTCCTCGTATAACACGTGTTTACACTACACGAATTCGATCATACACGATTTATAAATAGGGGAACGATATCGTATATAACACAAACAGAATTCACTTATGCACAATTCGCTTTTGTGTTTAAAAGAAATGGCAGTTAATGTGGAATCAACCCAACTGAACGCAACACAATAGGAACGAAGAGAAGATTCTGAAAATGTATTTTTGTTTTTTATATCAGCGAAGGGGAAGCACATTTCACCATAACAAAGTAAAAACTGACACAATTCCAACTATTGGTATTATATCAAATGCAATTAGATCGACTTTACTACCAGTTTATAACAGATTCCACTATCAGAAGTGCAACTGGAAATTGTTTTTGTTTTATGGTAGTGACCTCCAGAAATGTGCTTTAGTAAAATGTGAGCTAGTGAGGTGTTAATAGTGTGTCTCTGACTTTACGGTGTTGTTTATTCAGTTGCTACACACGCACAGCTTTGTTTATGTGTATCAAGCGTGCCTCCTCATTTTGTAATAGTGCTTTATTCCCCAAAAATGAGTAAAATACTTAAACGGTGTGAAAAGGAACCGTCTTGGTGAAGACACTACAGATTCAGAGAGAAAAATAAGAGGTGGACTGGGTCAAAAATTCTTATCAGGGAAAATTTGTAGTAGCCTCATACTAGCGTATATGGTCAAAATCACACCAGCCTCTATCGTCTTCAGGCTTCTGGTCCACAGGGGTTTCCCTGGTAAGGTTTATGTCCAGTCCGCCTCTGTCCATAGAGGAAAAAATATGAAATTCTGAAACGCTTTGAGCAAAATGAAAGAACATGTGATATTGCATGTGCTACAGGCCTAAATGAGGCAACGCCGAGAATTAGAAAGAATAAAGAGAAAATAAAAACAACTTTCATAGCAGAACAACTCAAAGTGTAATAAAATCCATTAGGTCAAGACACAAAGAATTGGATGAGATGGAACGGCTGTCATCTGTTTGGATAGAAAATCAAACAAAGAACAAGTTTGCTTATGATAGAAGCAAAAGCATTAGCAATATTTTATTACATAATAGTTATAATAAAATATGCAAGTATTTTTTTACGACTATTATGTAATAAAATATTGCTAACAAGTAATAAAATACATAAATATTTTATTACTTATTATTTTTTGTGTTTGGTAATGTTTTGGTTACAAATGTGTGTTCAATCTTGGGTGGTCGACACCTAACACTGTTTTTCCCATAGGGCCTGTTATTTATATTGCACGAGGGTTTCTAGGAACACAACTATCGTGTTATACGAGGACTGACTGTACCTGTGTTTTCTTGATATTCATCTTCAAATTGAATTTGCTTTCATACTCAGTTTTTCAATGTTTTGCTGCACTTCTTCCGGATCATTGGCAATGAGAATGATGTCATCTGCAAATTGTAAGTGATTCAGGTAATCTCCATTTATTGTGAGTCCTTTGTTATCCCAGTTTAGCTTGCTACACCATGGTTGATTAGGGAGTTGATTATTTCTTGTTTTGTGATTGAGTTGAATGTTTTTTCATAATGGAAGGCTTTTAAGTAAAATTAAATGCAACAAGACATATCTTTAAGAGTAAAATAATCTGTATAATATTGGTGTAAATACAGTTTTTTGTTTAAGAGTTGTCTATGGTGTTCTTACACCAATATTATATAGATTGTTATACTCTTAAAGATATGATCCCTTGTTGCATTTAATATTATTACCTTCTGTCATCTTTCATATTGTAGAATTATCTTCACAACTGAATTGTCATGTCTGCAATACCAGGGTACCTGCCCACCCACTGATGAAAGTCCAAAAAATCCTTCCTTGAAACGGTGCCGTCTGTGTGGTGGTACCCACTGAGAATAAGTAACAAATCTGCCTATCTCTTCTGTGCAGTAGGATGGCTTCTGCATTTTTCCATGATGCAGGCATTTTTTTTTTTAAGTAGAATATACTTTGAAAATAGTTTGGCTAGAGGCTTTACATATTGGTTAGCCTCCAGTTTTCAATATTTCAACAGTGACTTTATTGGGTCACTGCTTTGCTATTTTTCATTGATTTTATAACATATATTACTTCTACCAAAATTTCTGATATTGATAGCATCTGTTGTTGGATTCATTGTTCTTTATCCTTATAAAAATATGCATAAAATTCTTCCACTCATTTTAGTATTTGTTGTTGGATTTCTGTTGTTGTGCCATCTTCAAACCTTAAAGCAAACATTTGGCTCTTCTGTGTAATAACCATTTTTCGTTTTGATTACTTTAGTCCTTGATTTTCTTCCAGCGTTCTTCTGATGAGGCATGCTGAACTTGCACATTTCTTCTTTTACGTTCTTTCTAATGGTCTTGCACATTTCTACATATTCTACCTTGTTTTTAAGGTTACCACTTTGCTTCTTTTCTTGTTGCTTTTTTCATTATGGCAATTGTTTCTTTTGATATTCTGATTGTTTTTTTTTGTTTTAGGTGCAAGGGCATAGGCAGCTTCTACAATGGTCTGAACGACTTTGTCATTATCGGTTGAAATATTTGTGTCAGAAAGGTCTTGCAGCACACAAAAACAATTGGACAGTTCTAGTTCAAAGTTTTGATGATTTTCAATAGTTGGTTATGATCCTCTTCACTTTAGTTAACTTAACCAATTTCTTTTGTTCTTTCTTTCTTGCAATCAATTTTGATTTTTGCTTTCAGTAACCATGGGTCAGTGAATATTGTTTTATTGTTTGTTAATAGGAAGTCAATTTCACTAGTATTTCCAAGAGGCTCCTTCCGTGTCCATTTAATTGAGCCTTTTTTCTTAAAGAATGAGTTCGTGATGAACAAATTTTGTTCCCCTGCAAATTCCATTATTAGATTGCCTCTATCATATCTTTTTCCAGTTCTATATGGACCGACAAATCTTTCCCCATTTTGGATCGTCCTGCTTGTAAAGGTGCAATACATCTTCATAAAATTCTTCAGCTTCATCATCACTACGGCTACTTGTAGGAGCATAAGCTTGAATAATTTGAAGAGAATAGTGACTATTTAGCTTAACAGTACAGCAAGCAATTCTTTCTTGAGTCCTTTCTACTTTTATGATTGAATCTGTTAGTGTTTTGTTGATCAGGAACCCAGTTCCACAACATTGTCCATTATTTGTTCCTTTGTAGAACAGCTAATATCCATCTTCTAGTCTGATCAAATCTTCAACTTTTCTTTTTCAAATCCCACATAAACCGATGATGTCCCAATTGATGCTTTTTCAGTTCTTCTAATAGTTTTTTTAGGCGTGAGCCTGTACTCATAGACCAAATGTTAAGCATTTCAATGTCTGAAGTTCAAAGGCGGCATGATTGAGCCCAGTGATTCTTAGTACCCTTTGCCAATTAGCTGGTCTTCCCACTGCCATAGGTAGTAGCTTGTAGGCCTCTGGGGAATGAGGGCTGTTTATTGAGGGAATGGACCATAATCTGCCACACTTGTGTAGTGTGGGTTGACAGATTTTGGATCGATTTAATCTGGTGTCTTAACTTTGACCTGCTCTTAGTGGCATAGTTCTCAGCTTCATTGACATGTGCAAACACTCCTGCCCTGATAAGGCATTGATCCATGGGAGTGCATATATATGTGTGTGTGTATATATATATATATGCATTCATAACTATTGCTTTAATGATGTTTTGTAATTCTGATGTATTCACCTACCCCTACTGTCTGTCCAGTTGCTTAGTGGCCATGTAACATCTTAAACTGTCATAGTCCCCTTTGCTATAATTAAACCACTTACCTTTACCTCTTACAGCTGAAGCCTCTTCATTTTTCAACTGCATGATCATTTCCTGCTAATAGGTCCTGTATACTAGGTTGTCATCTGGTCCATGGGTAATGATCACATCTAGAATATTCTTACACCTATATTTTCTCTAACATGCTTATGTAAATACACTGCTGTGCAAAACTTAAGGACCAGCCTGTGGCGATTTGCATAACTGTGGCCGTTCAGTAGAAAGCTGGTGCACATGCAAAATTTTGAATCGTGATGAGAGGCTCACATAAACAGATAAAAACAGCAGTTCAGCAGTTATGTGCAAATTACCAAATGGTGAGCACGATTGTTACAGATGTTCGATTGGTTTCATACAGTGCTACAGACAATGAAATGGCCAGTAGACATCTGGACGACTTTACCTGGGGTCAAATAATTGGGAAGGTCGAAGTGCGAGGAGTGTGGCTGCAGAGTTTGGTATCGCCCATAGCATCGTCTCATGTGTATGGTCGGCCTTCAGAACGACAGGTACAGCTGTTCGAAGGACCAGTGGTGGTCATCCATGAAAAACAACGGCCAGTGATGACTGCTATATACTCCTACAGGCCAAGAGGGACTGATACTAGACAGCGGGATCTATTGCAAACCAGCTGCACAGGATATCATGGTTTACTGTGGCCAGGCAACTCCACAAAGGTGGACTGTTTGCCCGACGGCCAGTACGCTGTGGCACTTTAACATCTGCCCATTGGAAACACCGTTTACAGTTGTGCGTCGAATACAAGGACTGGACAGCAGCGCAGTGGGGTAAGGTACTCTTTACTGATGAGAGTAGATTTAGTCTCAGCAGCGATTCTGGATGTCAGCTAATCTGACGAGAGAGGTTGGCACACGGTATCGCCCCGCAAACATCACTGAAAGGGATCAATATGACAGTTGAGGTGTTCTCATTTGGGGAGGTGTTATCTTGGATGGATATACACAACTCCAGATACCGGAAGGCGGTACTGGTGCACGCTACTGTACTGAGGTAACCCTTCCCTATGTGCGTCTGTTCCGAAGTGCCATTGGCCCTGAGTTTGTGTTTATGGATAATAACTCCACACCCTATTGCACTGCAGCTGTTGATATGCTTTAGAAAGTGAGGACATTGTTCATATGGATTGGCCTGCCCATTCCCCAATCTAAATCCCATTGAACACATATGGGATGCTCTGGGGAGATGCCTAGCGGCACATCCACACCCACCAGAAAATGTTCACCAGCTGAAGATGGCGCTGACAAAGAAATGGACGATGTTACTACAAGAAGTAATCAACAACATTGTTCTAAGAATGGACAGCAGTGCAAAGTCTGCATCGACATTAGGAGTGGCCATATCTCCCACCGAGGACCATCTCTTCCCTTTGTTCTTCTTTGGCAGTGATGCATCTGTATCATGGCAGCCAGTGCTATGTTGCCATTTTTGAATAAAATCCCTCTGTACCATTTTGTTTCCGTTGTTGTGTCGGTGTTGTTTCCTTCATCATTTATGTACCTCACGAGGTTCCTTTGGTATGCTTTCCCCATATCCAGGCCACTCCTGTGAGAAGCTACAGGTGAAAACCTGACTGGTCATTAAGTTTTGCATACCAGTGTAATAGTTACATAGTTTATTTTAAAAAATTTCTGCCATGGTGAGTTTCCCTCCTACTTGTTCCATTCAATGGAGGCCAATTGAAATCATTCATAAGATAATAAGATATTCACACTTGTTCATCCATTCCCTCTATGTAGGGGCTCTTGTCATACCTTTCATACTCCCACTGTCATTTTACCTTGGCAATCAATTACTTCATACCATGCAGATTCTATGCAGGCCTGTTTAAGTTCTGAATCTGAGGAAGCTTTTTTTTGGCACTCAAGCTGCTTTTGATCAGAAGCATGCCCTCTCTCATCCCTTCTGTCTTGTGCATCCTTCTTAAATACATTATGCATATCATAGTGAAACTCATCATCCACTCAGATTTTGTTAGGATATGACATTTCATAAGATTTTCCCACTGATAGTTTGATTAAGTTTAATATTTTGGATGGTGACGTGTTTTCCATAGCTTGCATGCAAGGTGGTCAAGATTTTTTTGGATTGTGGATATGGCTTTTTGGTGAACTGTGATGTACGTTGAATATACATTAAATGAAACTGGCATTTTGTGTTCTTCAAATGTGATGTCTTTTAGCTTATTGATAATTCCTTCTGTATTCCTGACAGAATGTTAGTTTCTGGAGATATGTTTTGTAAAAACACATGAGGAGTTATTCAGCGAGGGGGAATGCCAGAGGTGTATTCAGCTCTGGCTGTAAGCTAGATAATCTTGTAATAACTGAGAGTAAAGTGGAGGAGAAATTGTTGAAGATAAACGCAATAAAGGCACCTGGGGTGGATTGGATCTATCCAGTTATATTAAAGGAGGCAGCAAAGGAAGTAAGCAAACCCTTAGCCATAATTACGAGAGCTTCCTTGGACTCAGGGGAGGTACCCATAGACTGGAGATGTGCAAATGTGACCCCAATTCACAAAGGAGGAGGAGGATCAAAGGCTGACACAAGTAATTATAGACCTGTCAGTTTAACTTCTGTTCCAGGAAAATTAATGGAGGCACTGGTTAAAGAAGCACTGCAGGATTATCTAGACAAGACTTCAGTTATATCTCGGACACAGCATGGTTTTGTTAAGGGAAAGTCTTGCCTGACCAATTTGATTGGATACTATAATGTGGTAAAAAAGGAACTGGATGCAGGGAATAACTTTGATATCATATATTTGGATCTTAGGAAGGCTTTTGATACTGTTGCACAAATTGAAGCAGTGTGGCATTGGAGGCAAATTGCTGCTATGGATAAAGGGATGGTTGACTGGGAGAAGACAGAGAGTGGTAATCAATGGACACTGCTCATCATGGACTGATGTTATTAGTGGAATCCCTCAGGGTTCAGTATTGGGTCAATTGTTGTTTTCTGTATTTATAAATGATATTGATGATGGTATATCAAGCTTAATGTCCAAGTTTGCAGATGATACGAAGGTTCGCAGGGTTGTTAAGGACACTAATGACAGTACACTGCTGCAACAGGATCTAGAAAAGTTGAGTAGATGGGCTGAGAGGTGGCAAATGAAGTTTAACATTGACAAATATAAAGTACTACATATGGGAAACAGCAACCCCAGAGCAACATATCAACTCTGTGTTACTACACTGACAGTGGTAGAGAATGAAAAGGACCTGGGGGGTAATTGTACAGGCAGATATGAAGTTCTCTGAGCAGTGCAGACGGGCTGCAAGAGTAGCTCATGGTGTCTTGCCAATGATATACAGGAATTTTTCTAGCAGGGATAAGGAGTGGCCTTACCATTTTCGAGCAGGGACAAGGTGTGGCTTGACCATTGCCTTGTATAAGGCAATGGTCAGGCCACACCTTGCTTACTGTATACAGGTCTGGAAGCCTCATTTCAAGAAGGATGTAGAGCTGCTGGATCGAGTACAGAGAAGGGCAACAAGATTAGTGAATGGAACAAAGGTTGCTCTTATGAAGAAAGGCTTAAATTTTTGCAAATTACAGTGTCTGGAGATTAGGAACCAGCGAGGTTTGTTTGTTTGTTATTTTGGTTTTTAGGAGCATTAGCATCTAAGGCCATATTGCTCTGGGGATATGCGGTGGTCATTCCCTGACCTTTCCACATCCTCCGTATTTGGTGGGCATGGGCTTGAACCAGCAAGGTGATCTGATAGAGGTGTATAAAGCCTTGAATGATTTGAGCATGTTCAATTCTGATGGGATTCTTCCTCTTGCTCAGAATAATCACCTGAGAGGGAATAAATTCAAATTGAGGAAAGACAGATGTAGGATAGATGTGCAGAAATTTGCCTTTAGCCAGCGGGTAGTTGGTTGGCGGAACAGACTTCCATCCCTTGTTGTGGAAGTTGATAGCCTACATAAATTTAAGGCTCAGCTGGACAGGTATTTCGAATGAACGGAGGGGTGAAGTGGAAGTGGTTTTTTTTTTTTTTTTTTTTGTGTGCTGATGCTGCATAAGCTTGCTTTCTTGCATCATATGCCTCTACTAATGCCAATGTTAAATAATTTGTTTAGCTAAGTTGAGATCCTTTTTTCTGAATAATATCTCTTAGTAATGATTGGTCTAGCTGGATTACCTGCCTTCCTTGTTAGCAAAGCAACTTGAGGCTTATGAATTATTTGGATTGAGTTTCTTGAATAGTTGATCATTGAACTGATGATCAACTCTGTGAGGAAAAAAAATCATTTCATGATTGCACATATATGTAACAATTCAAGACCGTAAAGTTACCAAAATCAAGGGGAACTGATGCACTGGCATGTCCGAAACCTCTAAAACAATAGCATTAGCAAAGGCACATGATGCAAGAGAGCAAGCTTATATAGTATCACCAAAACACACACACACACACACACACGAGCACACACACACACACACACACACACCCCCTTCTCATTTCATCCATCTGCTCATTCCAAATGTTTATCTTGTTCTGTCTGCCTTGAATCTATTTAAGCTATCAACTTCTACAACAACAGATGGAAGTTTTTCCAGCAGTCAACCACCTGCTGGCTAAAGGTAAACTTCCACACATTATCCTACAACTGTCTTTCCTTAATTTGAATTTATGCCCTCTCAGGCAATTATTCTGAGCAAGAGGAAGAATCCTATCGGCGTTGAGCATGCTCAAACCATTCAAGGCTTTATACACCTCAATGAGGTGCCTGGACACTAGGCACCTCACAGGTGCCTAGTGTCCAGACACTAATTTGCAAAACTTAAGCCTTTCTTCATAAGAGCATCCCTTTGTTCCATTCCCTAATCTTGTTGCCCTTCTGTGTACATTCCAACAGCTCTACATCCTTCTTGAAATGATCTTAAAACAATAGCATTAGCAAAGGCACATGGTGCAAGAAATCAAGCTTATATATTATCACCAAAAAAAAAAAAAAAAAACACACACACCCTTCTCATTTCATCCATCTACTCATTCCAAATGTTTATCTAGTTTTGTCTACCTTGAATCTATTTAAACTATCAACTTCTACAATGACAGATGGAAGTTTTTCCAGCAATCAACCACCTGCTGGCTAAAGGCAAACTTCCGCACATAATTCTACAACTGTCTTTCCTTAATTTGAATTTATGCTCCAGACCTGTATACTGTAATCAAGGTGTGGCCTGACCATTGCTTTATACAAGGGGATAATCATCTCCTTATCTCTTCTAGAAAAATTCCTGTATATGATTGACAAGACACCATGAGCTACTCTTGCAGACCGTCTGCACTGCTCAGAAAACTTCATATCTGCCTGCACAATTTCCCCCAAGTCCTTTTCACTCTCTACCACTGTCAGTGTAGTATCACACATTTGATACATTACTCTGGGATTACTGCCTCCCATATGCAGTAGTTTACATTTGTCAATGTTAAACTTCAGTTGCCACCTCTCAGCCCACCTGCTCAACTTCTCTAGATCCTGTTGCAGCATTGTACTGTCATTGGTATCATTAACAACCCTGCCCGCGTTCATATCGTCTGCAAACTTGGACATCAAGCCTGATATACCATCATCAATATCATTAATAAAAACAGAAAACAACAATGGACCCAACACTGAACCCTGGGGGACTCCACTAATAACATTAGTCCACGAAGAGCAGTGTCCATTGATTACCACTCTTCGTCTTCTCACACTCAACCAACCCTTTATCCATAGCAGCAGTTTGCCTCCAATGCCACACTGATGCAATTTGTGCAGCAGTCTTCCATGTGCAACATTATCAAAAGCTTTTCTAAGATCCAAATGTATGATATCAAAATTATTCTTTCCATCCAGTTAGGCGCCTCCATAGCCGATTGGGAAGGAGCAGCAGTGTGTAGCACATTCTTCTTGATTAGACCGGGGTTCGAGCCCGTCACTACCAAATACAGAGGATGCGAAAGGTCAGGGAATGACCACCGCATATCCCGGAGCAGTATGGCCTTAGTTGCTAATGCTCCTAAAAACCAAAAATAGTTAAAATAGTTAGTCCATCCAGTTCCATTGTGACCACATCATAGCATCCAGTCAAATTGGTCAGGCAAGACTTCCCCTTAACAAACCCATGCTGTGTCCAAGCTATAAGTGAAGTCTTGTCTAGGTGATCCTGCAGTGCTTCTTTAACCAGTGCCTCCATTAATTTCCCTGGAACAGAAATTAAACTAACCGGTCTATAATTACTTGTGTCAGCCTTTGATCCTCCTTTGTGGATTGGGGTCACATTTGCACATCTCCAGTCCATGGGTACATCCCCATGAGTCCAGGGAAGCTCTAATAATTATGGCTAAGAGTTTACTTACTTTCTTTGCCGCCTCCTTTAATATAACTGGATAGATTCCATCCACCCCAGGTGCCTTTCTTATGTTTATCTTCAATAATTTCTCTTCCACTTTATTCTCAGTTATTACAAGATTATCTAGCTTATTGTCAGAATTTAATACACCTCTGGCATTTCCCTTCCCTGAATAACTCCTCATACGTGAATGTAGATGCAAAATATTCATTTAGTTTGTTAGCTTCTTGAGCAGGATCATCAGCAGTTGAACCATCGATATCAAGCGGACCAATCTGATTCATCCCCTTCCTTCTAGAGTTTACATAAGTAAAGAACTGTTTGTTGTTTTTTCTTTGCATCCTTTACCAAAGATTTCTCGTAATCTGTCTTTGCCTGCCTAACCTCCTTTGTGACCTGGTTACATACTAGCTTTTATATATTTTTTCCGTGTCACCTTTTAATTTATATGTATCCCATGCATTTTTCTTCTCTGCCACGTGTCTAATTAGTTCATCTGACGTCCATTTAGGCGTAAATCTTGAACAATATTTCTTATGGGGGGCCTCCGTAGCCAGGTGGGAAGGAGTAGCAGTGTGTAGCACACGCTTCTTGATTAGAATGGGGTTCGAGTCCGTCACCACCAAATATGGAGGGTGTGAAAACGTCAGGGAATGACCACCGCATATCCCCGGAGCAGTCTGGCCTTAGTTGCTAATGCTCCTAAAAACCAAATAACAACAAATTTCTTAGTTAGTATGAAAAGCCTAGTAGCTTCCAAGATTAATTCTTTTAATGCTTCCCATTTTGAATTTGCTGTTGGTAACATCATCAGTTGGTCCCACCATATAGATATATTTAAATTCTATATGGTCCCACCATATAGAATTTAAATACTGTCTGAGACCACCGTATTCACCTTAAGAAAGCAAAAACCCTTCCCTTTACCCCTGATGGTAGTTGTCTCTTTGAGTAAATCCCACTTCGCTTAGAATCGCTTAATGCATAAATTTCTGAGACCATGTACTGGTATACATGGAAATCCATTCTCCAGTTATAACACAGAGGAAATGGCCTTTCATGCATCTTGTCACCATTTAACTGTTATTTTATTTTTTATTTCTTGTGTATTGCAAAGAATTATTGAGATGTTGTGGGTTATACAATGGAAGTTCTAAATAAGGAGGCCTCTGATATCAAGTTTAAATTTTAACGTTGGATTTTAGATCAAGATAGATAAGTGTCACCCCCCCCCCCCCCCCCCGTTTCTTGTTTTTTGCCAGTTGTAGAGAAAGAGTAAGTATTGTTTAGAATTCTTAAATTTTTGTAATTGTATTGATAGGGGATTGTTTCTTTATCTCCAAAAGACTAGAAATATAACATAATTTAAATTTTACATTTTTGTCTATAGCTTGTAACAGTTTTGCAAAAATATGAAGATTGGATTGACTACATCCATTTTTCTGATCAGTTTTCTGGACCAAAGCAACAAGAGTATGTGTATTTGTGTGTTTATATATATATGTGTGTGTATATATATATATTATTATTATTATTATTATTATCATCAGTGCTTTTTCTGTAAAAAAATAGATGCCGGTACTCATTCTTTGCTATCAGGAAAAATTGAAAATTAAAAGGACATGAAAAGTACAATGCTCTAAAAAATTATTTCCTGATATTGTTACTTACTAGTAATGTTTTTGGAATAAGAACAACAAATGAAATATATTAACACACAGTTTATTAAGCATAAATTTATTATTCAAGTATATAAAAAATAAGTGAAAATAATTTGATAATAAAATTTTTATAGAATATTCCAAATTTTTATTGAGTTCTCATCCAACACACTATGCCGACTTATTGTTTGTGGCTGTTGCTGACCGACGTTTCCGAAACAGCCACGAATCGACATATTTTGCAGGATCGAAGCGGGTCAGCGGTGGGCCACAATTTTAAGAAACAGTAGTGAAGAAACTGTTTTTGTCATCAACGAAGCTTTGGTTGGGCTGATGATCATATTCATTTGTGAAAATCCTTATTCGCATTCACTCGATGAAATTGGTATCGTACTCGGAGCGTTCATCAAATGCTCTTCAATTTTTTCAAAAACGTCTTTTCGATTAGGTATTCCCAAAATGTGCTAGTTGTATCTCTTTCATTTAACTTAAGCCCAAATGGCAATTTTTTTAAATTCATTCTTAACATTTCAAAACCCAACATTTCATGTTTAGAAGGTTTAATACCTTCGTTGTTCTCATTTTCCTTCTCTCCTCATCGATATTGTCACTAGTTCTTAAATTTGAATTTTTTTTTTTTTTTTTTTGAAACTGTCCAAAATGTTGGTGTCATTCAGATATTCAGCTACTGTGGCCATGTAAACAGAGATGGGAAAATTTATGGAAAAATGTGGATAACGCACTTCCACGAAACAATTTGTCGAGGTAAAAGAAAATCGCTCTCTCTTAATTCTCGAACGGGGCGCTTACAGTTGATTCCCAGCAGTGTCCAACCTACAGCCCGCGCGGAAAGTGAATTAAAACAGCATTTTAAATTTTGCTAATTATCAAAAAATTCTCATTAAGTGAGCATTTAATGGCAAAAGTAAGGTATTTTTTTCAAAAACAAAAAAAGTCATTTTTATAATTCTATATAATATTGGTGTAAACACACCATAGAAACTCTTAAACAAAAAACTACGTTAGTAGTGTGAAGGGCATCATTTTATCTGTATCTCATATTGTGCTCTTCCTTCACAACGAGTTTCCATGTATTTCACTATCTCGAATAAGTAACGCTTCACTAAAAGAGAAGACTATTGTTACTTATTCTTAGTGGGCACCACCACCCAGACGGCACCATTTCAAGGCTTATTGGCCTTTCATTGGCGGGTGGGCAGGTACCTTGCAGACAATACCAAGTAACAATTGTCTTCTTTTTTTCTGAAGCGTTACTTATTCGAGGTAGTGCAATACATGGCAACTCGTTGTGAAGGAAGAGCACAATACAGATAAAATGATGCCCTTCACACTACTAACATAGTTTTTTGTTTAAAAGTTGTCTATGGTGTGTTTACACCAAATTATATAGATTATTATACTCTTAAAGATATGATGCCTTGTTGCATTTAATTTTTACTTTTATAATTTTAATAAAATCTAAAAAATAAATTAGTAACATAGATTTGTTACACATAAAAGTATTGGGAATTTGCATTTTTTATATATAGCCTGAAAATAAAAAATGGTAACACGAAAACAGAAACTTCCTTTTACATGTAACAAGATATGGAAAAAGAGTGACACTACTTTTTCTTGAATCACTCAGTGCGGCCCCCGAAAGAATTCTAACTTTGAATATGCCCCTTGTACGAGAAATGGTTGGACACAGCTGCAGTAGAAGGTGAACCAGATCTCATTATCATCATTAATATTAACCATTTTATTGTCAAGTATTTTGGTTAAAGGAATATTAGTAAATCTTGTACAGAACAGTACAGATATAGAGCTCGGTGACTGTCGTGAACATTAACCATACTAATGGAAGTGACAGCTTACATGTAATTTTCTGTATTTAGCAGTCTACAATTGAAATTTATTATTATCCCAATACTGATTTTACTGTATTAAATGCAGTTGATATGATTTCTGTCTTCAGTGCAATAGGTTACTTCAGAAAGTTAGGTAGAAAGGTTGTAACTCTTTTACTCTATGGCAGCTTTAATAGTAGGCTAATCAAACTAAAATACATTTTCCCCCTTTCTGGCTTTGGTTCAAATATTAGTTTGGCAGTCATTTGTGTTATCTTGATAACAATAATGGTTCCAAAGATAAGATTAAAAAATCTTTATTTATTAAGCCATTTGAAAACAATAATTTGAATACAGTCATATTAAAATAATCTCTGTAATTCCTGTGGTGTACACATAGCAGGTATTTTCTGATTTTTGCTGAAGATTGTTTGAAATTGTTGCCTGCAGTATTATAAAGAACAATGTTTATAGTACATTTATAAACAAATCAAGCATAAAATGCATACCAACTTTTTCAAACCATCTGCCTAATCAGAAATACACTCTTTCTCCGCCCCAACTGACTGACTGCATACTCATATCTTGTGGATATCATATCATGTTTTTCCTGTTAATATTAGTTAAACAGTGGCAGAGATTCAAACAGAAGGTACTGTGGGCACATCGTAGTCCTTGGTCAATGTACAATTGTTATTTGTAATGCAAAATTCACAAACATAATAGTTGTACATTGACCAAGGATTGGAGGAACAGCAAAGTTTTTAGTTGTTAAACAAGGTATGTAATGTTTCAAATTCTAACACATATGTGAACAAAGCAACCATTAGAGATCTAATATGTATGACAGCTTAGTTAGACTTAATCAGCTTAGTTTGTGATCTCTATATACATTACAATTTTTAGGAGCCTTCACAATTAATTTTAATCACATTAATGTATATACAAATAAATAACTAAAAATACCTTACAGTTAACAAAAAAATAATAAATAATAATAATTATTTATTATTATTTATACGTTACGACACTAGACTGATGGACCCGAGTTCGAGTACAGCCTTGGCGGAAGCAAACGCGGTTCCAACACACTGGGAGATCGGTATAATAATAATAATAATAGTAATAAATTAGAATAATAATAATAATAAATAAATTAATAGTAATAAAAAATTAATACCTACCTACCCCAAGGTTGGAGTGGCGGCTAAGCCGACCGGGCTAGCCAGGTAGGTAAAGTGCCTGCCTGGCAACCCAAAGGTCGTGGGTTCGATTCCCGCCTTGGGCTTGGATCACAGTAAAATGCAAAAAAACGCAGAGAAATATTAATCATACTGCATCGAGTGTGGCACAGGATAAAGTCATTTGCGTTCAGGCCTTAGGCAGAGGGGTCGGTTCGAAAAATCAGAGACGGTCTCCCGAGGAAGACAGTGGAGCGAGTGGCGCTGTCCCCCGTATGGCTACCACAAGAGAAGGGCAAGACCATCCAGCCCCACCAACTGGAAGTGCTTCCTGTGCAACTGCGCTAGTGACCACCCAGGAAGGGAGAAAGTGCCAGCGCATGAAGTGGAGCATCGAAATGAATATGTACATCATGCAAGAATACATACCAAGTGGCTGGAACGATTCCTGGATATTCAGGTCACTGAACAGCGAATAGTGGACCAAAGAAGGACCATCGTCATGAAGAACCTAATAGCCCCTGCAATCTTGGAAAAAATCAAGCAGGACATGAGCAATCAACTACAAAGGATAAAGAATATGGAACCAGAGGAGGAAGAAAATACCACAACCGAACCAGAGGCAGAAGAGCAAGAGGAAATACAATCTGCTGCAGCTGATGTGGAAACAGACAAGGTCATGATATCAATAGAGGACGAGTGGAAGAAGGCCCTAACAGAATTCGAAGGAATGGATCCCACAAAGACTCACGTGATACCGAAGCAGAGGCCGAATAGAACCTTATGGAGAGTCACAGACCACCTGAATCGGCACATAATACCGCATTACCTCGACAACAGTGGTGCAACACTGGAGGCCATCCTCCAGTATTGTGCTGCAGTAGCAGCCACAAGGATTAATGGAAGAAAAGCGAGAAACCCACAGTAGAAGAACCAAAAACAGAAGGAACCACCAGCTTGGAAAAGAAGACTTCAGCAGAAGATAGAAGAATTAAGAGTCAAGATAGGACAATTGACCCAGTACCAATGGAGCAGTAGGAATAAGAAATTAATTGGAAAAGCGAAGAGCATCCTCAAGAGAGACAGCGTTCACAACAAACATGAGACAAAATCAGAGAATAGGAGAGTACTTGGACACATTGCAGCAGAACTTCCTTGCACTCAGCAAGAGACTACGTCGATACAAAGAGAGTTCCAAGAGGAAAATAAACAACTGAATCTTTGATGAGGATCAAAGAGGTTTCTACAGAAACACTTCTTCTTCTCAGGTGGTCTGAGAAGAAGAGGATTGAGGATTTCTGGAGAAACAATGGAGCAGGAGCAGGGAAGTAAAATATAACAGCCGAGCCACCTGGATAGAATTAGAACGCGAGAAAACCAAGGATGTACAAGAAATGAGAGGATGGGAGATTTGGGAAGAAGTAAAACAGACGATCAAGAACTCTCACAACTAGCGAACTCCAGGAATTGATAACGTCCACAACTACTGGTACAAGAAGCTCACTTGCACACACAAGAACCTGGCAGAGCATTTCATCCAAATGATAAGGCATCCAGAGACAATCCCGAAGTTTCTCACTCAAGGAATCACATATCTGAAGCCTAAAGACGAAGATACAAGAAACCTGGCGAAATATAGGCCAATCACCTGCCTCCCAACAATGTACAAGATCCTGACCAGCTGCATAACCAGGAAGATAACAGACCACTTGGAGAGCCAGAGCATAATGGCCGAACAGCAGAAAGGATGCAAGGAGCAATTAACCATAGATGCTGCGGTTATGGAGCAAGCATACAAGAAGCGCCACAACATGTACACAGCCTACATCGATTACCGCAAGGCCTTCGACTCCATGCCTCATAGCTGGCTAATAGAGGCACTGAAAATCTACAAAGTCAATCCGATAGTGACAAACTTCCTAGGAGAAACGATAGCGAAATGGAGTATCACCATTAAGGTTGAAAACATCACAACCAGGCCAATCCCCATCAGGAGAGGGATCTTTCGGGGAGATGTCCTGAGCGCATTGTGGTTCTGTCTAGCACTTAACCCACTATCTACCATGCTCAACAGTAGCAAGTACAGATATAACCTCAAAGAAGGAAGGAAGAACCTGTACACTCTCGCCCACCTGATGTATATGGATGACATCAAGCTCTATGCGGGAACCGAGAAGCACCTTCAGCAACTACCCCAGATCACTGAAGAATTCAGCAAGGATATTAGGATGGAATTTGGTCTAGACAAATGCAAGACCCACGGATTGCATCAGGAAAAATTAGTCAACCGAAACTACCAGCTGCAGAGTGATAAAGAGATCGAAGCCATGGCAGAGGGAGAGGCCTACAAATACTTGGGGATGATGCAGGCTCAGCAGTTACAGCACAAGGAAATAAAGGCCTGTCTGATCGAAAAATACCAGATACTCAGAAGCAAAGTCTGAAAGCAAAGCTGAATGGAGAGAACACAGTCAAAGCCATAAACACCTATGCAGTCCCAGTGCTAAGCTAACATACTCCTTTGGGGTCATAGATAGGACTAACACCGAACTGGAGGATATCACGAGAAAGACAAGGACAATTATGACCAAGAGCCACCAACACCATCCGAGAGCTGCAGTCGAGAGACTGACAATTGCCCGGGAAGAAGGAGGAAGGGGCCTGATAGACCTCATTGAGCAACAAAAGACAACAATAGTTAACCTGAAAGATTACTTCCAGAAACACACAGCAGCACTCCACCATGCCATATGGAAGATAGACAAGTGGTGTACCCCACTCAACCTAAGCGAGGAGTCCCTCCAACTAGGAGATACAAACGAAGCTAGAAAGATGGGCAGAGAAGACACTCCATGGCAGACACTACAATGATCTCCATCAGGATCACATAGATAAAATTGCTTCCAATGCATGGCTCACGAGCGGGATGCTCTTCCCCGAGACTGAAAGATTCATGCTCGCCATCCAAGGCAAAGTAATCAACACCAGGAACTATAGAAAATACATCGTCAAGGAGCCTGGAGTGTTAGATGACACATGTCGACGATGCCACCTGGCCTCCGAAATGATCCAACACATCACCATGGGATGCAAGGTGATCACCCAGACTGAGTAGACTCATAGACATGACCAGTAGCCAGGATAATACATGAGAAGCTAGCAAGGAAATACCAGTTGATCGAAGAAAGTGTACCATACTACAAGTACGAATCCCAGGCAGTACTAGAGACCCTAACCCACAAGCTGTACTGGGACTGTGCCATAATAATAGATAGGACAATTCCGCACAACAGACCAGACATAACCCTTGTGGACAAGAAGGAAAAGGCTACCTATCTGATTGACATAGCAGTACCCAACACTGGCAACCTGCAGAAAACCCATGGGGAAAAATTCAGGAAGTACACAAACCTAAGACAGGAGATCAAAGAGAGTGGCATAAGCAAGAAGTAACGACCATCCCGATCATCGTGCCAAAAACCCTACATAACAGCCTAACAGCAATAGATCTCCCAACGAACACCTACAAGGAGTTGTAGGTGTTCGCTGGGAGATGTCTTGCTTCATCCATACTCTACAATTGGTACTTCATCATTGTGTATGTTTCCAAAAATCGATTTCAGATCTAATATCTAAGTGCTGCAATATTGTCATTCATTTTAATCACTCACAAGTAGCGTGTAGAAGGCTGAAAGAGATACAAATCAATCTCTGCAACACAAATTAATATAAGATGTGGTAATGAGATGGAATTTAATGTATCTTATGTGGAAGAGGACGGCTTCCATAGCCGAGTGGTCAGGCAGGAGTGCAATAGCACACGCTAGTAGACTGGGGTTCAAGCCCCTGACTGTTAAATACGGTTGATCTGCCAACCTGCACTGGACCAGCGTGGCAGATTATGGTCCATTTCACTCAATGTGAATTGTTCAGGAGGCTTCCATCCTGAAGTGGATTGATAATGGCTGCAGTTTATCTATTTTTTATGTTGAAGAGAATTTTTGAACAAAAGCATGCCATCACATTGTATTTATCAGATTAGGACATACCCAATTTAAATGCTGAAAATTTTAAGTTGATTGAAAATGTAGTTATCTTATTGGAAAAAATTTTCAATGTCACAGTTGAGGAGAATTTGAAGGAGGCTTGTATTTCAATGATGATTTGAAATTTAGCAGTGCTGGAGTGTGTTTCGTCTGCAAACAACAAAATGATGAAACCACTATAACTATGAATAAGAAATTGCTGAATTCTTTACAAAATAGATTTCAAAATTTGAAATAAAATAAATTGTGTGATTGCTACTCTATTAGATCCATGTTAAAAACATGAATTTATAAAACTCAATATACATGATATTGCTAAAAATTGGATTATAGAAGAAATAAAAAGTTCGTCTCTAATATTTGAAAGTGAAGAAAAAAAAAATGACAATGAGCAAAGAGAAATTACAAAAGAAAGGGGAAATAATGAGGATAAGATTCAAGACGTGTGATCTCGTTTATATGAAATTTCATTTGAAAATGGAAGTAAAAATTGTGAGTTTTGTAATGATGGTAATAGTTTGTATTCTAAAGAAGAGATGCAATTTGAAAATTATCTTAAATGTATAGGCCTGCTAACTCTGATGAGTACAACGAAAAACTGTTCAGAGCAATAGTGGGCCAGTAAATCAGATTGTCTTATAATGGGGGATTTTAACTTCCCAGATATAGACTGAAATTTGTGGATTGGTCACTTGCACATAGCAAGGCTTATGTGGATTTATTCGATGATTGTTTTGTACAGCAACATGTTCATGAGGCAACCAGAGGGAGTAATAGCCTTGATCTAATTATCAGCAGTAATTATCAGCCTTTCTAAGATCCAAGTATATAATATCAAAGTTATTCCCTGCATCCAGTTCTTTTGTGACTGCATCATGGTATCCAATCAAATTGGTCAGGCAAGACTTTCCCTTAACGAAACCATGCTGTGTTTGAGCTATAACTGAAGTCTTGTCTAGATGATCCTGCAATGCTTCTTTAACCATTGCCTCCATTAATTTTCTTGGAACAGAAGTTAAACTTGCAGGTCTATAATTACTTGTGTCAGCCTTTGATATTCTCCTTTGTGAATTGGGGTCACATTTGCACTTCTCCAGTCTACAGGTACCTCCACTGAGTCCAAAAAAGCTCTCATAATTATGGCTAAGAGTTTGCTTACTTCCTTTGCTGCCTCCTTTAATATACAGCAGGCCCCCGTTATAACGCGGTTCGCTATACGCTGATTCGCTATAACGCTGTTATTATATTATAACCCGTGTCTGACTGTAACGCTGTCACAGATCACTATAACGCTCTTTTACAGATTACATTTTTGACATATTTAACGAAATCGTTTCATTTGATGGAGTCGATAGCTTGAAAATGAATAGCAAAACAGCATTAAAACGTTTCCCACGCTCAGTGAAATTTTCTCGCACGCTAATTTAATTTCAGTACAGTGGCTTGTTACGTAGTTCCTAGATCAACATTTTAAAAAATGACGAAGTATATTGCTTCTAATATTTGCGTTATATGCATTTATCCGAAGTCTAGTCATCACTCAGTACCGTATTAGACAACGTGCGAAACGGACAGTTTACTCGAACATTGTATCATAATTAATGCAACCAACGCAGTTACATTTTCGAAGAATGAAAAAAGAATGAAAAATCAACAACGTCTGAGCACAGTACGAAGACTATAAATGTAAGAAAAAGACTGAATTTGAAAAGTAGACGTTTTGAAGCGAATCGATTCCGGTCAACGACAAGCGGATGTGTGCCATAATTTAGGACTTCCAACTTTAACTGTAAGAACAATTATAAAAAAATAAAGAATTAATTTTTGCAGCGGGAAAGGTAGCTGTTCCAGTGCAAGCAACTAGGACTAGGCCGGCTATTAGGATTGAAATGGAAAGACTTTAATTTTATTGAAGATAATGTCCAATGCAGAATTCAGTTAAGTTAAATATTGAGAGAGAGATCGAGATCGATCTGAAGAAAACTCGCCTAAAAAAAATGTGGAACCATTTAAAACTGGTAAGGGCTGGTAGAATAGATTTAGAATGCAGATCAAGGAGCCGAAACTTTCAAAAAAGAACTTGTTAAAATTATTGAAGAGGGGTATTATGTGTTATACTTCTCAACAAGTTTTTAACATAGATGAAGCAGGACTTTTGTGGAAACGAATGCCTAAAAGAAGTTTCATATTGAAAGAAGAAAAAACATGCCAAGTTTCAAAGCGGCGAAGGATCAGTTGACGTTATTGTTGGGTGGTAACGCTGCGGGCCATTTAAAATTAATACCCCTTTTAGTTTATTTGGAAGAGGGCCAAAGTTCAACTCAAAATCCACATTTTTCATGATTAAATTCATCCATTAAATTAAATCAATTAAATTCATGATTTTAATTGGAATTTTAAGTTTACTTTTGATACGCAAGTAGTTACCACATAATTATATGTATGTAATGCAGAATATTTTATATGTGCAAATATTTGAATATTAAATATTTGGCCGACATTTGTGCATTACCGTTTATTATTGATTAGGAAATATCCTATGGCACCGACCGCAGCTCACAAATACATATGTTACCTTATGGGAAAGCGGTGCTCGCTTAGCGCGGATTCACTTAGCGCTCTGTTTTTCTGGAATGAATGATCAGCGTTAAGCGGGGGGTCACCTGTAATTGGATAGATCCCATCCACCCCAGGGGACTTTTTTATGTTTATCCTCAACAATTTCTCCACTTTCCTCTCAGTTATTACAAAATCATCTAGCTCACTACCAGAGTTTACTTCACCTCTGGCAATCCCCTTCCTGAATAACTCCTCATGTGTGAATATAGATGCAAAATGCTAGTTTAGTTTGTTAGCCACCTGAGCAGGATCATCAACAATTGAACCATCAATATCCAGTGGACCAATCTGATTCATCCCTTTCCTTGTAGAGTTTACATAAGTAAAGAACTCTTTTCTGTTTTTCTTTGCATCCTTTGTCAAGGATTTCTCATAATCTTCCTTTGCCTGCCTAATCTCCTTTGTGACTTGGTTACAGACCAGCTTATATCTATCATAGGCTTCCATATCACCCATTAATTTATATGTATCCCATGCATTTTTCTTCTCTGCCATATGTCTGATTAGTTCATCTGACATCCATTTAGGCCTAAACCTTGAACAATATTTCTTAGTTGGTACGTAAAGCCTAGTAGCTTCCAAGATAATTTGAATTTGCTGTTGGTAACATCATCAGTTGGTCCCACTGTATAGAATTTGAACACTGTCTCAGGTCATCATAGTCACATTTACGAAAGCAAAAACCCTTCCCTTTACCCCTGATGGTAGTTACCTCTTTGAGTAAATCCCACTTCAGCATACTGTGATCACTGCCACCTATTTGTTCTTTTATCTGCAGATTCTTAATTTTATTTTATTTATTTATTTTTTTTATAATGTAAACCACAAACACGAGAGGTATTAGAACCTATAGTACTTAGTACCGTGCTTGGGTTGGAGGTTGAGAAGACGAAAGAAGATATTTGTTGACACTGGACTTGAATTTCTGTAGGCTATAATTTTCAGGAAATACGTATGAAGGAAGGTTGTTCCAGAAGACGGCAGATGAATGAATAAACGAGGAAGATGAGAAGGTGGTTCTGTGAGTTTGGAGTTGGACAGTAAATGGATGTTGGCTGGTGGCGGCACGTGTTCGTACTGTTTTGAAAGAGAGAGTGGGAATTATAGAAGCCAATTCAGAAGAACGGTGCCTATGGAAGTATCTGTAGAAGAGGCATGCAGCAGAAACAGTACGTCTATGAGACAGCGAGTGGAGAGACTCTGTTAGAGATGAATCATTAATTAACCTAATTGCCCTCTTCTGAATGGAATCAAGAAGCCTGAGAGAGGTTTTGGGGGCACCGCCCCAGATGTGGGAACAATATTTCATGGCAGGGCGGATTTGCGATTTATACAGAGTGAGTAGCTGTTTGGAAGAAAAGTAATGCCGAGAGAGAAAGAGAAAACCAAGTTTTTTAGATGCAGAGTAAGCAATATTTGTAATGTGCTTGTGCCAACAGAGATTAAAAGTCAGGGTAATCCCCAAAAGAGATATATCATTTTGCCTAGAAATCGGAGTGTCACTAAAGATAAGCATAGGAGCAGAAGAATCCTTTTTGCGAGGTATAATACAAGACTGAGTTTTAGAAGGGTTGAAATCAACTAAGTTGTCTTTACCCCACTGGAGAAATACCTGAAGATCAGCATTTAAGGAATTGGTAGCAGATTTTCGAGAAGTTGAAGCTGATTCAGCAGGACAAAGTTTCTCAAAATGGAAAGTGGAATGCAATGTGCTATCATCGGCAAAACTATGGATAGGATTTCCAGTTAAATGAAAGAAGGTCATTAATATACAAGAGGAAAAGAGTGGGAGAAAGAACTGAACCTTGCGGGACACGGCATTAGTGGAGAAGTTAGAAGACAGAGAGCCATCTACCATCACCCTCAGTGAACGATCAGAGAGAAAACTGGATAACCAATTACTAAAAATAGTTGGCAAACCATAGGATGGAAGCTTGATCACAAGGCTTTGAGATGTCAAGAGCAACTATTTGTGTTTCACCGAATCTTTCCAATGAATTAGTCCATAAATGGGTAACATAAGCCAAAATATCACCAGTGGATTGACACTGACGGAATCCATACTGGCGATCGTTGATCAGACGGAAGGTTTCTAGGTAGTTTAAGAGTTGGCGGTTGATTGATTTCTCCATTACTTTAGAAAGAGTAGAAGTAATTGCAATGGGACGATAATTGGATGGCAGGGATTTGTCACCCTTTTTAGGAACTGGCTGGATATGAGCAAATTTCCAAGCAGATGGAAAAACACCTTTGGAATAAGAAAGTGAAAAAAGGCGGAAAAGAATAGGAGTAAGTTCAGGAGCACTTTTTTTGAGAACAAGTGGAGAAATACCATCGGGACCTGGAGCTTTCTTAGCATCAAGATTCTTCAAAATCCTTCTGACATTCTTTTGACGGAAGACCACATAAGGCATTGAATGGAGTGTGTTGGGAATGGTGGGAGGTGTTTTACCAAGATCATTAATACATGAGTTGGAAGAAAAATGGGATGCTAGCAGGTCAGCTTTATCCTTGGCCGAAGTGACAACAGAACCATCTGGTTTGGACAGAGATGGGAGCAGAGATGGGCAAAAGTTGCGGCTAATAGCTTTGGCAAGAGACTAGAATTCTCGGCTACCATTAGGGAAAGAAGCAAGTTTTCTACTCTTAGCCTGTTCAAACTCTAGTTTGGACTGATTAATAACTGCTTTACAGTTGTTGCTAGCTTTGGTGTACGCAGAAAATGAAACTGAAGAATCAGAAACGAGCCAATTACGATATGCAACATTCTTCTCTCGAACAGCCTTAGCACATTTATTGGAAAACCAAGGTTTAGATAGAGGATGAGATTTTAAAGTGGAGTGTGGGATAAAGGATTCCATTCCTGCAAGAATAATTTCACTGACACGATCTGAGCAAACGTTGACATCAGAAGTTTTGAAACAGTAATCCGACTAGGGAAAAGAAGAAAAGAAGTCTCGCAGGTCATCCCATTTTGCATTCTTGTAATGCCAAACAACACGAGGTTGGGAATAGCCATGAGATAAAAGTTCCATTGGAGAAGAGACAATCACTAAGTTGTGATCTGAAGTGCCTAAAGGACCTCTCACTTCGACCGTGTACTTAGAAGGGTTGTTTGTGAGAAAAAGATCAAGCGTATTGGCTGTATGATTAGGATTGTCCGGTATTCTTGTAGGTAAATGAACAATCTGTGCCAGGTCAATAGTAATTGCAAAAGCCTCAGCATCTCGAGTAGCTGGGTCGGTGTGACTAGAAAGCGGAAGCCAGCTGGAGTTGTGAACATTAAAATCACCAAGGAAAATTACCTCACTGTTAGGAAAGTTGGACTGGAGAAAGTCAAGTTGTAAAGAGAGGAAGTCAAAGAGCTTTAAGTGATTAGTGGAGTTGGGAGAATGGTAGAGACAACAGATGAATTTGACACAGTGAGGTAGAGAGATTTTAAGCCAGAGAAGATCAAAGAGAGGGATTCCAAATTGCCAAGTCTCTGACAGGGAATATCAGAACGGACATATGCACAAGTACCACCTTTGAGGCGAAAGGAATCATACAGCGAATAATTTGGGTATCTGAGATGAGCAGTAGTTGAATCAACCGATAACTGAGATTCTGTCAGAAAAAGTACATGGGGTTTGGCAGACTGCAAGTGGATATGGACATCGTTGAGATTAGAATTGAGACCACGTATATTTGTGAAATGAATTAGGAAGTGCTTGGGAGGTTTAGATCTTTTCACAGATAAGCTTGCTCTATTAGTTTGACAATTCATGGTGTATTCAATAGTAAGAAAAAGTGGGTGGGACATGCTATATGAAGTAATAAAATTTTTGGATATGGTGTACACATGGTAAGAATATACCCAGATCCTTCACATAACGTGCCTCGACAATGCTCCCCGCATACACACTACTCAGACTCCCTCCAGTCACTATCTGGCAGAGTAGAGGTAGCAAGATTATACACGAGCTGATCCGGAAGCCTCCTAGAGAGTTACCAATAGGTTCGGTCCAGTGTACTAACTAGCAGTCGACCTGTGAACACCGTTTTAGAGCTGTACCCTCGAAATGTAAGGAATATTGGATTTCGCCACGATGTTAATCATAACCTCAAAAGTCATCAATCATACTGCATGATGGAAGAGATATGCATAATGCATGAAGAATCACTACTGATAATCAGATCAAGAGTATTACTCCCTCTAGTTGCCTCCCGAACATGCTGATGTAGAAAACAATCATCCAAAAAGTTACCTACTTCACTCTCTAAACTATGCTTGTGAATAGGAGAGAAGTCAAATTCATGTGCATATATCTTTTATTAATTCTTGTGGATAGGAGATTCATGCACATCTCCAATCTGCAACGACTTTTTCTGAGTCAAAGATGCTCGATCTCATTATTCTTTTGCTGTATTGTTTATTATAATTGTTATGTTTCATCAGTTCCTCTTTCATCATCCTTTCCGTTATTATAAAATCATTTAACTCTAATAAATCGATAGTAGATAAGCTGTTGACTTGTTCTCTGCAAATTTCATATGTGACTGTTGTTGCAAAATATTTATTCAGTTTTGTAAGCAGCTTGTATATGGGAATAGTTATGCCATTCATATCCAATGAATATAAATTTTTCCTTTCTTTCTAGTTGACTTGGTGCATTATTGCCTTAGATGCTAATGCGCCATAAAATCATTAAACAACCAACCAACCATCCTTTCTTTCTAGTGTAACATATGCAAAGGATTCCTTGTAATTTCTCATAATATGCCCTAGCATGCTTAACCCCCTGAGTATCTTAATTACAGACTTTTTACTCACTGTAGGACTCTGTGTTCCCTTACAATTTACAGTGCATTTTTATTACTTGCCATAAAGTTCATCAGTTCATCTTGAATCTTGAACATTGTCTCTTAGTTGATATAAAACACTTAGTAGCCTCTATGATTGCCTCTCTGAACATCTCCCATTTGGTATTTACATTTTTTAATGTCAGTTGGTCCCACTGTAAAGGGTTTAAAAAATGTCTCAGCCCATTATATTCACCATTATTACTTACTTACTATATGGTGCTTGGGCTGCTAGGTTACTTGACCACATTGACAGATAAATTCCAGAACCTTCTGTTGTGTGCAAGCGCTCTCCATTTTACCTCTCCTTGTAAAATTACACTAGTATCTTTCTTTTATACCATCCTCCCATCTCAGGGGTGGTCTGCCACCTTTCCTTTTCCCATTTGGGATTCCTGTGAGGATTTTATGTATGTGTCTTCTGTCATCAGTACAGACAGCATGTTCAGCCCATCTCAAATCACTGTTCTAACCTTTATGATTTGAATTATACTTTCACTATATTCACCGCAATAACAAAATCCTTTCCTTTTACCTTTGACAATATAGTTATTTCTTAGAATAAATTCCACATCAGTACACTATGATAACTGCTCCTAAAGATTCCTTTACATGAAGATTCTTAATATATGATGAATCAATGCTGATAACCAGATCAAAAGATTTGCTTTCTCATGTTTCCTTTCTAACATATTGGTATGTATAGAAAATAGTCATCTAGCAAATCCAGAAACGTTCTGCTACTGAGTGAGCTGCCAACTGATGAGATTCAGTTGATACCTGGAATTTTAAACTTCCCCATGATAAGACATTCTGATTTGCTAGGTCACTCTGTTTGTCACAGTTGTACTCATCACAGTCATTTGAACTATAACATACACCTACTCTAATTTTTGGCTGACTGGGCTAGCCGGGTGGGTAAAGTGCCTGCCTAGCAACCGAAAGGTCGCGGGTTCGAATCCCGCCTCAGGCTTGGATCAAAGTACTACAAAAACCTTGGGAGGTGCATTATGGCCACAGAAGCCGATGCACCAACAACTACCAAAAAAAAAAAAAAAAAAAAACCCTCTAATTTTTGTGTTCCACGTGTAGTATTTTTGGTTTTCCAGTTTTTATGTCACACCAGACTGCCTTAACATTACACTGACTTGTTTATGCTGCTCATATTGTTTTAGAATTTGTGTGTTCTTTACCAAAAAGCATAACTTCTTCCAACCCTACTGCCGTGTCTTTACTTTTGTATATGTTATAATTATTGTATTCAAATACCTGATATCATACACTGCAAGGAACTTCACATTTCTAACCCTTTTTTGCAATGGTATGTTACATTAATGATTAGCATCACAAATAGAAATATAAACAAAAGATGAGTCATCCTGAAAGATGCAGTTACTCGGCAGGTTGAAATGGTCTCTAATGGTTGGCACCAATTTGTCTTCCAATATAACCAGGTATCCATTGGCATTTACGGAACCTTTTATAAACTGCAAGTGACCTACTCCATGATATGAAATGCACCCCCATATCATTTGGCTGGTAGGGAATTTCACTGTGGACACCATACAGTCTAGATATTCTTCTCCACGTCTATGGCGAATCGTTTGTCTCCCATTAGAGCCATGCAGGTTGAATTTCTTCTCATCAGAGAAAATAACTGAATTCCACCGCTTGGGGGTCCGCTTGGCATGCTCCTTACACCAAATTAATCGGGCCGTTTTCATTTTTTGTATGAGGAGGGGCTTCTTCTTAGGACGACGGGCTACAAGTCCATTTTTTAAGAGGTGTCTTCTGACTGTTACTGCACTTGCTACTATACTACCCCTGTGTGTTCTTCCCATTCTCTTTTCAGCTCAGACGAAGAAGCTTTACTGTTTTTAAGTCATAAGTGCTTCAAAACGCAGTCCTGTTTTGGTGGAGACTCATTTACGTCCGGTTCCTTTTTTTCTATCAGCAGAACCAGTATTCTTGAGTTTGGAAAGAAATCTACTCACTGTCGACTGCTCTATAAGCAATATGATGGGAAGACCATCCTTCCTCACATAAAGCAACAATAGCACTCTTTCTTCGTGGCGTCAACTGCATGTAACTCGCCGTCCTTACACAAGCAAGGAATGACTGAAACTCTTACAAAGCATGCTTATATAGCTGAAAGTAATAACTGATGCAATCTGTAAGAAATATTGCCATATTACTTACATTATTTAGACAACATTTACAATTTTAAGGGGTGATGCACTTTCTATGAACACCAGTGTATTTATAATGTTAGCATTGGATGACAAGTAAATGTGTGCCTGATTGTGATTTTTGTAAATCCAATGCAGTCCATATAATTGCTATTTGTGTGTGGACTTCTGGAAGGCCTTATAATTCCCCCCACCTTTCAAGCTATTGCGTGTCAGTATCCTGAAAAGTACTGGGGAAGCAATACAAGAATCAAGTCCACCCCTGCTATCATTAAACTATGTAAGTGTATCTCCAAAAACTATCAGTTTTCTGATCCACCCCACACTGCCTCAATAGCATCAGGCATTGTATCCCATACCTGTAATAACAGTCTCTTTAACAAGAACAGACCGTGCTGTGAAAAATTCCACAAGCCTTGCAATCTCATTATAACATATATATCATAAATATCTCATATATCATAAACTCTCTCCTATTGTGTCTTGCCAAATTCCGGACTCTTTCAAATTCAGTCCTAACTTGTGACTTTTTCCTCAATGCGGTTGCCCATGCTTAATATAGCAATATCATATTAATATCATATTTTATTGGAATCTTTTTGGAAGAAAGCCCGAAAGAATTCTATATTTAAAAGTTAATGCTGGTGAATGTGTAAATTACCAAATCTAACTAAATGTTATCTCTCAGTGGTAGATAACATCATAGTATAATGTTATATAATATAAGTATGACAGTAGTAAAAATGAAATACTTGTGGAAATTAGGACTGATCCCACATTTTGAATAAAAGTGCCAAAATGTGTTTTTAGAAAAAATTAAAGCAGATCTAAATAGATCATCAGATTGATTTTATTTACTTATTTTATTTATTTACTTTTATTCACTGGCGATTACATTTGCAAACATATAAGCATCCCTACTCGATGGAGTGGACTACTGAAGTTACCAAAGAGTTCTCCATTTATGCATACTTGGATTTTCCTTAATTGAATTTATGCCTGTATGGAAATTGTTTTAAAACAAGGCATCGATAAATAAATATGTATAGGGTAAGATAAGTTTCATGTTGTTTCTGAAATCAGCAAATTTTCTTTTTAGTCCCCACATAAACTATAACAGAAGTGTAGTGAACATTATAAATGTATCAGAGTCTCATACTTATATCTCTGCACTTTGTTGGTCTGGTGTAGTCTGGTAACTAAGAGAATATGGGCTAGATATAAATTTGTTGCTATATTAATTCTTAATGCCAAATTGTGGGATATTTACTTCTGCATACCAAGTCACTCCCCACTTCCTGAACTGAACTGTTAAATTCAGTGTGGAAAACAGTTTGGTGAAGAGGACCCCTTGGAACTTTAATATGATGTTGGATAATGAAATTGTTCTCTCTCTCTCTCTCTCTCTCTCTCTCTACAATAACATTAGGCAAAAAGAATTTTGTGAAATTTAGTTAACAGTATTTAATTTTTTCTGAATAACTGTAAAAGCTTACTTTAATAATAAGCTTTCAAATTAAATTTCATTGTATTGTTGGCCGTGCAGGTAAAGAAATAAGGAAAATTTATGAAATTGTGGTTGACATTATCAGAGAATAATAATTTAACATTTGATTTCTAAATGAGTGGTAATTTTTTAAACTTGCATAGCAATGCTAGAAACTCCTGTAACGTTATAAATAAAAAATATATCCTGCCGGGCATGATTTTCAAATATGCCCTGCAGGATACGTTGATACAGAAAGATAGGTTGATTGATGAAGTCATGGTTGATATATGTTTATCAGTATGGTTTTAAAAGTACTGTGGCTCTATCTTTCACGTAGAACACACACACACACACACGCTTTTAAATTAACATTAATCTACATTTATTTATATAAGAAATTAATATCTGATATATTTCTGCTTTTAGAGATTCTCAGCCAACTAAGTTGCCTGAAGTCAAAAGAGTCCTCATGTTTGGATTTAATGGTATGCAGTATAACTGTACTTGTTTTTTATTATTATTAACTACCCTGGTAAGCTTGATTTAGTTTGATTATTAAAAATTATTAAATAAGGTTGAGAATTACTACTATAAATGGGCAGGTCTGTGCAAAATGTATAACCTTTCTGAATGAATAACTCTTCTGTGTCTTTGAAGTATATTGATCATAGACTTGGTCTGAAAATTGTATCACGTTGCTTATGATCGGGGCCCCGGGTGCCAAGCGATTGACTGAGCGATTTCTCTTTGTGCTTTCACTGCGACTTTTTGATAAGTGAATTCTGCGTTCTCTTTTACGTTCCTCTCTTTGAGAAATACTTTAATTTAGTAGCTCTTATATCAAAAGTACTGGTAAAGAGCAAGGAAGGAAAGTAACCTTTCTTTATTTTTCGCATCTAATAGACTAACTCCTACTAATTTCGCTTGGTCACTCCAGGCACTGCTCCTGCCTCCCCGTGGCGGGGCCTGTAACCTTGGCAGAAAAGTTCATCTGCCAGGGGCTAAAAGGAGCCAAGATGGAACAAAATCTGTTTCCTTGTTTAGAACCGACAAGCAGTCGGCTAGACACAGAGCACGAACACGACTCTTCGCAAGCAAAGAGGTTAAAAACCATTTCCTCTGCGACTGAGTTTCCTGCATTTTTAATAATGCATTCATTATCAGAACAGCCTCTTAGTAAGCTATCCCCTTTCTTATCCAAAAACACTTGGAAAGTATTGCAGGGTCTCCCAAGATGGTTAAGAGATTGCAATCGGGGGACTTACTAGTAGAAACTGTCAACTGCAGGCATTCTGAAAAACTCTTGAAAGTGACAAACTTTGCTAAAATTCCAGTAAAGGTAACTGCCCATGCAACCCTAAATACATCTAAGGGTGTTATATCTAGTTGGGACCTTTTGAATGTGACAGAAGAAGAAATTAAAGAAGAGCTAAGTGAACAAAATGTAATTGCTGTCAAAAGAATTATGACTAAAAGGGACAATATACTCACACCCACCAGAAATATCATCCTCACCTTTAGCAGTCCAAATCTACCCTCATCAGTAAAAGCAGGATATCTACTCTGTCGCATTCGTCCTTATATTCCTAATCTGTTGAGATGCTATAAATGCCAAAAGTATGGCCACTCTCAGACGGCATGCAGAGGGAACCCAGCTTGTCCTAACTGTGGATCTTCTGATCACAGTCAAAATGACTGTTCAGCAAAAGAAATGACTTGTCCTAATTGCAAGGGTAACCATCCTGCTTACTCTAAAACATGTGAGAAGTGGAAAATGGAGAAAAAAATTGTAAAATATAAAGTCGAAAACAAAGTTACTTACCAAGAAGCAAGAAAATTAATTGCACCCAGTATATCTAACCGTAGCTATGCCAGTATTGCAAAAAAAATCAAACAATAGCCACGCAAACTGATGTTACTGTTCCATCCAACATATCAATCTCTGACTGGGCTCGAGCTGTTCTTTCTCAGCAGCAGTCCAATATCCAGAAACACTCAGACCAAGCAAGTAATACGCCTCTTACGATTCCAGCAAAATCTCCTCATTCGCCAGTGATTGCTACTACTCCAAATAACCCCAGTTCAACTTCAAAACAGAGTGTTCAGGAAACATCGATGGATCAAGAGTACTCATCTAAACAGGAAGATCCGATTCTTGAAATATTTGCAGAAGAAGAAGAAGAAGATATGGACACAGGTCGACCCACCTTTCCAAAAAGAAATAAACCAAAGCCAGAACGCCACAAGACAGCCACGTCAGGTACAGCTTCTTCTAAACTCAAATAATGCCTTATATTTTACAGTGGAATTGTAGAGGCTTTAGAGGCAACATTGATGACATTCAGTACTTAATTAGACGCTACTCTCCAGTGGGTTTCTGTCTGCAGGAAACCTATTTAACTGCTAAAATTTCTGTTTCTATAAAAAAACTACTCAGTCTATCGAAGAGATTGGAATACATCTGACTCTGCTCGTGGTGGTGTAGCTATTTTGGTTAACTCAAAGATCCCTGCTAGTCAAATCATTCTTCAAACCCAAATTGAAGCCGTTGCTGTGCGTCTGATTGCTGAGATTGCATTTACAGCTACCCTCCCCAATCTGCTTGCTAGGGGATTTCAATGGCCACCACCCTTTATGGGGATCCTCTAAATTAGATAGACAGGGCCGACTGATTGAAACTCTACTAGATAAACAGAACCTTACCATCCTTAACAGTGGTACACACACCCACATACAATTACCTACTGGACAGATTTCTGCAATTGACCTCTCGATTTGTTCTCCGATACTGTTTCCAGTCATTCAGTGGTCCGCTATGGATGATCCAATGGGAAGTGACCATTTTCCAATTGTCTGTAACCTGCTCACTACACAATCACCATTAGACCAACCCTGCAGAAAATGGAAATTTTCTAAAGCCAAATGGGACAAATTTCAATCAGCAATAATTCTGGACAAAGAAACTATTCAGCTACAACCTATAGACAAAGTAACTGATTATATCACATCCCGTCTTTTAGTTGCAGCAAAATACTCAATTCCATTATCAAACCCCCAAACCCGACGGCACTTCAACTACTGGTGGAACGAAGAGTGCACGAAAGCAAAGAAGGAAAAAAATAAAGCATTCAATTTATTCCGTCGATTTCCAACGACAGTTAATTTAATTAGTTACAAGAAGTTAAGGGCAAAAGCGCGGTTCATTCACAGGCAAGCCAAGAAAGATTCTTGGTCTCGGTTTGCATGTACTGTCAACAGAAATACCGACTCCAGATTAATATGGAAGAAAATTAGACAGCTTTCTGGGAAGTTTCCAAACATCCCTTCCCCAATTCTTTCATACAATGGGCAAGAACTCTCTGGTCGTCTAGATATAGCGAATGCCTTGGGTAAAACCTTTGCCGAAGTTTCTGCTGCATCAAATTACACTCCTAAATTCCAAAAAATTAAGACCTCCACCGAACAGAGGCCCATCAACTTTAGAACCTCACTATCACTTCCGTATAATCAGCCTCTTGAATATTGTGAACTTTTACAAGCCATCAGAACAACACGAAACAGTGCAGCTGGGCCAGATGGCATATATTATGTCATGCTGCAGCATCTCGATGAGCAAAACTTACAAATGCTGCTAGTCTTCTTTAACCGGATCTTCCTGGAAAATATTTATCCAACCTCTTGGCACCATGCTACAGTTTTGCCCTTTTTGAAACCTGGAAAAGATCCTTCCAATCCTAATAGTTACAAGCCAATCTCTCTGTCAAGTTGCCTTGGTAAAATTCTTGAAAAAATGATCCACAGTCGACTCAGCTGGATCATTGAAACTGAACAACTACTGAGTAATTGTCAACATGGCTTTCGCAAAAATAGGTCCTCTCTAGATCTGATGATCAAGGCCGAATCTGAAATTCGCAATGCCTTTGTGAAAAACGAACACCTTGTCATGGTCTCCATTGATATAGAAAAGGCATTCGATACTACCTGGCGGTATGGCATTCTCAGTGACCTACATAATCTTGGTCTACGAGGCAAACCTGCCTATATTTATTAGGAACTTCCTTCAGAGCCGTTCTTTCCAGGTTCGATACCAAAACTCCCTTTCTTGTACATTCTTGCAGGAAGAAGGAGTACCACAGGGGTCGGTTTTGAGTGCAACCCTATTTGCCCTTAGAATTGATTCCATTTCAAAAGAACTTCCAAATACTGTAGAAGCTTATCTTTATGCTGACGATCTATCCATTTCTTGCCATTCTCAGAGCATGAGATCTATTGAACGGCAATTGCAAATGTCCCTCAATAAAATTCAAAAATGGGCTGATTTCAATGGATATCGGCTTTCCCATCAGAAAACAGTTGCAATCCACTTTTGTAATCAACGTAAATTACATATAGACCATGAACTTAGGATATCAAATTCCACCATCCCGATTGCCAACAATATTAGATTCTTGGGATTAATATTAGACAGCAAGTTAAATTTCTGTGAGCACATTAAAGTAATACGTACTACCTGTCTGAAAAAGCTGAACATGCTAAGAGCTCTATCTGCCCAGTCTTGGGGAGATCGTACAACCCTGCTGCTCTTATACAGAGCACTGATTAGATCTCGGTTGGATTACGGTGCCCCAGTTTATGATTCTGCCCGAAAGAGTGTATTGCGCTGGCTCGATCCTGTACAACACATGGCACTGAGGATTGCCCTTGGTGCTTATAGGACTTCACCAACCTATAGTCTATATATTGAAGCCCATGAGCCCCCTCTGTACTTCTGCAGAAAAATGTTACTACTTAAATATGCAGCCAGAATACAAAACTGTTCTCTGCACCCCATCCAACCATATCTCTTTAATCCACCATTTCATAATCTCTTTAGAAATAAACCAAATAAAATACGACCAGCAGGCCTACGGCTCCTTGAAATAGCGCAAAATTGGAATGTTCCTCTCCAGAGTAGGCAGCACAGAAAGAATTATTCTCACCCACCATGGATTCCATTTCCTCAACCAGCCTGCAATGATTATTTTCTCCAATGGGGAAAGAATTGTTTACCCACTTTGAATGTGCAGCAACTCCATGCTAGCCATATTCAAAACTATTTTGACTTCTTACCGATATATACTGATGGTTCCAAAACTCATTCAACTGTTGGAGCAGCAGCAGTGTTTCCCTCTGCTATCATATCAGCCTCTCTTCCACCTGAGTACAGCAGCTTTTCAGCGGAATTATATGCAATTCAATTAGCTCTAGAAAATTTGACTCTTCACTCATCTGCAAAATATTTAATTTACACCGACTCTCTCAGCTCAATTAGAGCAATGCAGAATTTCTCTCATAAGGATCACCCTATATTAAATCAAATCAAGTATTTGCTGTTGAAAATTGAAGATCGTCAGCAACGAGTGAACTTCTGCTGGATTCCAGCACATTCAGGCATCAAAGGGAAAGAGTTGGCTGATATTTCTGCTAAAAATCCGTCAACACTAGACTTAACCGCTGTTTTTATTCCTGTTTCTGATTATAATATTATAATTCAAACAGCATACCATGAACAACTGACAAAGCTATGGCATAAACAAACAAATAACAAACTTTTCCAGTTGAAACAGGACCCAAAATTTTGGCCCTCATGCATTCAGACAGTTCGGCGAGAAGAAGTGGTACTCGCACGGATTAGAATAGGACATACCCATCTGACTCACCTCCATTTACTCACCGGCAATGATCCTCCTCAGTGTTCACACTGCTCTGAGCATCTAACAGTCAAACATATTTTGATTGACTGTCCACATTATCAACAACATCGAACTTCAATATTTCATTCTCTGGCTAATTTCTGGGAATGGATAACGTTCAGCGAGAAGAAGTGGTACTCGCACGGATTAGAATAGGACATACCCATCTGACTCACCTCCATTTACTCACCGGCAATGATCCTCCTCAGTGTTCACACTGCTCTGAGCATCTAACAGTCAAACATATTTTGATTGACTGTCCACATTATCAACAACATCGAACTTCAATATTTCATTCTCTGGCTAATTTCCGGGAATGGATAGCATTAAATAATATCATTGGTGAAAATGCCAATATTAATGAACTTTTCTGTTATTTGAAACAAATAGGAATGTATAAGCGACTATGATTAGTTTCTGGCATGAAATGAGATTTAACCGTGTTCACATTAATTAATTATTTATTTTATATTTTCAACATATCTATGAATAGGTGCAATATAGCCACAGCAGCTTGTGCGCCATTAAACACCCATACCACACACACACACGCGCGCTTATGATCGGAGGAGCTTAAAATTGAAGGTACTAAAGCTGAAGGGGGATCAATCATTGTAGAGGATTTTCTTTAAAGAGTACAGTGACATCTGTAATTAAAGTAGCTTTTACCTGTTATAAGTTAATGAGTTATAGGCACTTTTATAACAGATTGCCAGTTGCTTTGGTAGTATGGAACTATTCAAAATGAGGAGAGGTGGGAAAATGTCACAGGGTGGGAATGGGGGATGGATAGACAAATGGTTCTTATATAATATGGGAAAGGATAATGCCTAAATTGTCCCTGAATTCAACAGAACTTTCCCATCATAAAAAAAAAAAAAAAAAGAATCGCTTAGATAATTTTTTTTCCTGTCCTTAATAAGGCATTGTGAACAAAATCTAGATCAGAAACAATTAAGCAGAAATATTGATTTAAATAAATTTAATTTAAATTCGTATAATTTCAATATAAAAAGTTTAATAAGTGAATTGGACTTTTTCATAAAGTGAACAGTATACTGTAAACTTTGTTAATTTTCAAGGGACTAAAATAGTTCCATTTCACTTAAACAGGATATAAATGCAGTAGACACTAGATTTTCCGGGATAGATGGTAAAACAAAATCCCAGATAATCAATTTCCCGGTTAATCCAAAAAGACAATACGTAAGAGATAAGTTGAGTTTTACGTAACTCGCGAATGATTAATAAAATATTGCTACTATATCCCTGATGTGCCAAAATTACAAAAACCACATAACATCCTCAGAAGAATGAAGAAAAATAGTTATATATTTTTAATTAGTTCAATTAAAAACTTTTATCTGTGGACAGCAGTGAAGTAGCCAGAGTGGCACATAAGAAAAGAAAATATAAAAGGAAGAAAAACACATTATTTTACTGTAAAAACTAATATGGATTTCGTAGCCCGGTTATTATAGTTGACTTCATTGGTGCCGATCGCTTCACTGCTTCTCGTATTCTGTCTTTTTACTTTGTGTTCACCGTTGCCATTGACAAATCTGAATTCCACGTGATACTTGTTAATGTTTGGCCATTTTCATACTTCCTTATTATTTTAATTTTCTGATCCAACTCAATCGCTTTCCTTTTCTTGATAGATTTACTAGTACCACTGTCACTTATTCTCTTAGTTGGCACCATGATAACAGTCAATTAAATTTTCTGAAAAGAACTTCACAGAGTTAAGGCGAAAACTCACTCTTATTACTCCATGCATGCTCACATTTTACAAAAGCACATTTCTGCAGGTCACTGCCATAAAATAATAAAAACAATTTACACTTTCCAGGGTACTGGGCTTTTCTGTTAGTGCAATTCATTATAAATGGGTAGTAAACTCGATCTTATTGCATTTGCGATAACCAATAGCTGGAATTCTGTGGGTTTTTAAGTTATTATAGTGAAATGTATGTCCCCTTCATTGAAATCTTCAGTCATATAAAAAAATATATAAATAATGTAACGTAAGTCAGCGACTTACTGTATCAAAAAATGTTCAGCAACCTATGTAAAAAGTATGGCGATAGATAAAAATTAAAAAACTTATCATGCACTACTTGTGTGTCCAATATGATGCTTCCCTTTATTTTTTACAATGTCGCATATGGTTTGGTCACCAACATTATAATGGTTCTTTAGAGATTTAACGGATGGACCGTTTTCAAACTTATGAATAATTTCAAGTTTTTGTTTAATTTAAAGCACAACTCTGGTGTTTGCCAAAAAAATAGTTACTGTAAAAAAAAAAAAAAAAAATTCCAACATCCCTGACATAAATAACGAAACAAAATTTGCCCTTTCATGGTGCAACGGAACACAACAATTGACGACGCACTAAAACAAACTAAACATTTGGGTTTTTTTTTTTTTTTTAGTGGCAGGTATGAAGACTGCGGGAGGTTGCAAGATAATAGGTACACTAATCCCCCAATGACAACTTATAATGCTGCTTGTTGTTGCTTATTTACGACTTGCAAAACATCTGTTTATTTTATATAAGATTTCTAGTTGATTTTTTTTTTTTTTTTTTTTAAATTTGGAGTCCTGGTTAATCTGCTTCCCGGTAAATTGAGTCTGCTGTAGTTCCATTTCATTTAAACATTCAGTTGAAGTATCCAAACAAGTAGGAATATATAATGTTCAAGTTTATAAAATCATGAAGTGCATAAAAATTCATCATTACATGTGCACACATATTTCATCTTAGAATTCTGCTTCACCAAATAGTATACAAGTTATTAAATATTAAAAATAAATAATAAAAATAATAATAACAAAAATATTAAAAAAACCAAAATAAATAAATAATAATAATTGAGACAAGATATTTTTATGCAATAATTAATCATAAAATGAACAGTTTCCTTGGAAATAGCATCAACCATACAGTGAGAAATATACTTCCTTACACGAAGCCAAAATTAGAAGTAGTAATGCAAATAGGGGCATCTTGTCTGTCAGCCCCTTTTCACATATATAAATTCGAGTACACAATAACATGTCATTTCTTGACCTTGTCTGCTGTGACTTAGTGGTTTCACCTTGTCACCCATTTTGAGAGTCTGGATTTGAGACTTGTCATAGACTGGAGGAATTTCTGAAGTCTATCTAGGCTGTAATCGAGCTTCAGTCTAGGCTGTAATTATCCATCTCAGGTGGGTGGTGTATGGTTTCAGTCCAAACAACATGGAAATCTGTGAACACATTTATATACAAACGTTGTACACAGTGTTTCAGTATTTGTTAAGTTACTGATATATCTAGAAACCCAGTGACAATAATCCCTAGAAATACTTCAGTACTATTTCTCTGTATAATTAGGAAGATAGTGAGAGTAATGATCACTGATGTTGAACTTGTGATTAATGTACAAAATAGATATTTTGCTAAGGTGTCCGATAGATATCTCAGTGAGATATCTATCGTGCGTTAGTACTTTACTTTCATCAGTGAGTTTTCTGAACATGTATGGGCTCAGGGCAGTTAGTTTTCCACTACGGCTGGCTCAGTGGGGTTGATATAGCACATGGGTAGCACAGTTGATACAATTACCATCCTCCCCACACACACTTGGTGGAAAAGACCTGAATTTGAATCCCATCGATATGAGGAATTTTTATGGGCCTTTTTCACAATGTCAATCTCAGGAGAGATTAGCAAGGTTTTTCTCCCAGATACCCCAGATTTTTTTTTGGTCTGGCAAACAGCCAATTCAACTAAAGAACACATGCAATTTACAGGCATAATATATTTCACAATATGGCATAAGTTATTGATGTGCCTAAAACCCTACTACAACATCTGTTGAGTAAGGGTGTGAATTTTTTTCAATAGAATTTTTAAGTTTTGTAAAAATGAACACTTTGTATATAGCAGTAGCATTAGTAGAGGCTTATTATGCAAGAAAGTAAGCTCATACAACATCAGCCAAAAAATAAAATAAATAAACTTTCCATTTCACCCATCTATTCGCTCTAAAAGTTTGGCCAGTCCTCCCTTGAATTTATTTAAGCTATTGACTTCCACAACAACAGATGGAAGTTTATTCCAGCAAACAATCATTTGCTGGTTTATCAGTATGGATTTAAAAGGCTCACTAAAGGCAAATTTCTGCACATATATTCTACAACTGTCTTTTCACAATTTGAGTTTATGCCCCCTCAAGTTCATAATCTGATAAAAAGGAAGAATTCCATCAACATTGTGACTGCTTAACCATTTGGCACCTCCGTAGCCAGGCTGGGCAGGAGCAGCAGTGCGTAGAACACGCTTCTTCATTAGACTGGGGTTTGAGCCTGTGACCACCAAATATGGAGGATGGGGAAAGGTCAGGGAATGACCACCGCATATCCCCGGAGCAATATGGCCTTAGTTGCTAATACTCCTAAAAACCAAATAACAAACAAACAAGCTTAACCATTCAAGACCTTTATACACCTCACTCAGATCACCTTGCAGGTTCCTAGTCTCCAGACAATGCAGTTTACAGAACTTAAGTCTTTCTTGGTAAGAGCTTGTTGCCCTTCTCTGTACTCACTCTAGCAACCCTACATTCTTCCTACAATGAGGCCTTCAGACCTGTATGCAGTACTCAAGGTGTGGCCTGACCATTGCCTTATACAAAAGGATAATCACCTCCTAATCCCTACTAGCAAAATTCCTCTGTATATCATTGAAAAAATCATCAGAAAAATTTAAATGTGTCTTCACAATTACCACCAGGTCTTTTTCATTCTCTATCAGCCTGAATGTAGTAACACACAGTTCGTAAGTTTGTCTGGGGGTACTGCTACCCTTATACAGTACTTTGCATTTGTCGATGTTAAACTTCAGTTGCCACCTCTCAGTGGCGCCTCCATAGCCAGGTGGGAAGGAGCAGCAGTGCGTAGCACACGCTTCTTGATTAAACCGGGGTTCGAGCCCGTCACCACCAAATACGGAGGATGCGGAAAGGTCAGGGAATGACCACCGCATGACCTGGAGCAATATGGCCTTAGTTGCTAATGCTCCTTAAAAAACCAAACAGCCACCTCTCAGCTCATTTGCCCAAATGATGCAGCAGCGTGATGTTGTTACTGTCAGTAACAACTCTGCTAACCTTTGTATGATCTGCAAACTTAAGCTTGTTATACCTTCATCAATATCATCGATAAATATAGAAAACAACAATGGGCCCAACGTCAAAACGTGGGGAACTCCACTAATAACATTAGTCCACAAATAGCAGTGTCCATTGATTACCACTCTCTGTCTTCTCCCACTCAACCATCCTTTTATCCATTGTAAAAAAGTGCCCTTAATGCCATACTGCTCCAATTTGTGCAGTAGTCTTCCATCTGCAACAGTATCAAAAGCTTTCTTGAAATCCAAGTAGATATCAAAATTATTTTTTGCATCCAGTTCCTTTGGCGCCACATCATAGTATCCAATCAAATTGGTCAGACAAGACTTTCCTTTAACAAACCCATGCTGTGTCTGAATTATTACTGCAGTCTTGTCTAGATGATCCTACATTGCTTTTTAACCATAACTCCATTATTTTCCCTGGAACAGAAGTTAAACTAACAGTTCTATAATTATTTGCATCTAGTTTGCAGTCTAGAAATGTTACCCCACTTTTTCTTCGTTAGTTTTTGCAAGTGAATCACATAGTATTCATTTTTGTGTTTGTTATAACAATTTATGTGAAGTGTGTTTTATGATGGGGGGGATAATAATTCGTTAATTATTAAACAAAGAATTGTAGTTGAATTTTGTGTAAAGTTAGGCAAAAGTGGTCAGAATATGTTTGAGATGATTCAAGAAACATATGGTGAAAAAGCCTTGGGTAGAACGACTGTATTTGAATGATGGAAGCATTTTAAGGACGGGAAAAAAAAGCGTATGCGGTGAACAAAGAAGTGGGCGTCCGTCAACCTCAGTTAATGATGAAAACATCGAGGAAGCTGAAACGTTATCGAAAGAAAATAGACTTTATCGATTTGTGATCTGGCAGTTCAGTTGAATTGGTGTAGCAAGGTGTCACGAAATTGTAAAGACGCACCTTAACATGTCACGTGTTTGTGCAAGATGGGTACCACACGATCTTACCGCAGAACAAAAAGAATGCCGTGTTGAACTTTGTCAAGCCTTTATTGATAAGGTGGAAGAAGAGCCTGACTTTTTGAGTAAAATAATTATGTGACGAGTCCTGGATTAAACATTTTGATCCCGAGTCCGAACAGCAGTCAAGCATATGGAAACACCAAGATTCACCGCGTCCAAAAAAAATTTTGAGTTTTTGGTTCATCAAAAAAATTTTATGTTGATTTTGTTTTGTAATGCCTGCGGAATAATACTGCAGCACTGGGTTCCTGAGAAACAAACTGTAAATGGAGAATATTATGCTAACACGTTGCGAGTTCACCTCAAGGGAGCAATTCGCAAAAAAAGACCAGAACTGCTTAATCAAGAATGGTTTCTTCTTCAAGATAATGCTAGGCCACATATCGCACAACCAGCAATACAAGCTTTAGCAAAAATTGGTTGTCATCCACTAGACCACCCTCCATACAGCTCAGACCTCACACAGTGCAATTTCTGGGCTTTCCCAAAGCCCAAAAAAGATTTGAGAGGAAAAAAATTTAATACAAATGAAGAAGTTAAATCTGCCCCATCTGTTATCCTGCAACGCCTTTCAGAAAATGGGCTGCAGCACGTTTTTCAGAAGCTAGTGAATCGCTGTAAAAGGTGTATAGAATGTGAAGGATGCTATTTCAAAAAGGAGACCCATACCATCTGCCCAAGTGGCTCAGACCCAGAGCAATGATCTTAGTTTGTATATTTTCAGAATAGCCCTTGTATCTTCCGTTTCCCCTGACGGTTGAGTCAGCGACACTCACTAGCTCCTGTGTTGCCTGATGCACAAGAGTGAGCTCTGGCATTGAGTTGGGCAGCTGAGAGCTTGATTAGTCCCCCATTTTAATTCCTTCAAGGGTATCTACCCTACTCCTCAAACTCATAGACACCCATCAGAACGTTGGGTTTGTGCCTAATTTCTTCACACTCTCTTCACCTAACACACACAAAGACATTCTCCTTGGCTGTATCATGTCCTGTTACAGAAAGGTCCACATACATTTCACAAGGTGTAAATTTTTTTAGACTGTGATGTGTTGGAGAATCGCCCCCTTCGCTTTTCCCCTGATGCACAGTATTCACGCTACTTTGTGTCCGTTGCTTTGCTCTGAGGCATGATTTCCGTTTAAATTTGGTTTAATTGATTGACAATGAAAATTAATAAGATTAATAAATTTAATTTATCAACTGACAACACTACACTAAGCTAACAGATTACTAAATGCAGTGATATGTATTACACTGTCATGTTTTACATTTACCTTACACTATCAAGTTCGAGTTATATGCTACGCTATACCGTACGATATAATTTACTATAACAGTGGCTGCAAGTTTCGAATGGATAAAGGTTATACCTATATTAAATAGTAACCTACCAAGTCTTTAGCTAAATTAAAAATAAACTAAGGTGCTTGACTAGGACTATAAAACTTATAGAAAATAAATCAATATGACAATTAAGTCAATAAAATGCAAAATTTTATCAAAAACTTATCCATTTGCTGTAGCTGGAATGCATGACATTTTAGATGCTTTTAAATATTAGTTTGTTCATATTTAGTTGGTTGGCCAACATTAAAGTGAAATTATCATTAAAAATAAAATTAAAGTTAAAAAAAAAATTATCATTACACTTTTTTTTTTTTTTTTTATGCAGTAATATCCTATGGATTTAAATTCCAGAAGAGTTCTTAAATTTTGGGCCTAAATTTGACAACTGGAGTTAACAATTGCAACCTCTTCCTCCAATTTTCAAATCTAATTTTATGCTACCATCTGTAAAAACTACTTATCAGTGAAAAGGCAGCATGTCCTGGAAGATTTCAAGACAATTTTCACTTTAATAAATACACTATTTTAAATCACCATTAAAATATTTATACATACTCTTCACAGCCCAAACATAAAGAAAATATATGTACATACTTCTAAAAGGATTAATACCATAGAGAATTTTAAAATTCTCTCATTAAATTGTTGAGAATTGTTTAGTTTTGCTTTGGTAGTCGTGTTTGTGAATAGATGATTAATACATTAATTTAGTCAATATGAGGAAGGTATTGAGAACGAGGGTTGTGCGGATGTAGATTTTTGCCGCTCCTGGAACAGAGAAGTTTTTTCTGATTTATTTTCTGTTTTATTAGCTTAAATTGGCATATTAACTTATTTTCTAGAGTAGCTTTATATTCCTATTTATGATACTTAGTTTAAAGTAACTTAGATAGAGATTTTGTACTTAGTATCGGAAAGAGTATCAAATCCACGTGTTTACCGTTCTTAAATTGCCGCCATTGTTACGCGATACAAAATATCTCGAACTAGATAGCATAAGCTTAATATAGTATAATATAGTACAGTACATAATATTGTCAATTAATCAGATAATTAATCTTGTTGAACTTTATTGTCAATTAAATTGTACTTTTAACTATACATATAACGACTTAGGTTACGTAACATAAATAATTAGTAAAAAATAAATAATTAATACTTAACTTGATATGGAAGTTATATAAAGGGATTTCGTAGATAACACTCGATACTGAAACATAAATATAGCATTATAACTGTGTTGGGATACAAGTTTAGGGTTTTAATTTTGTACTGAAATTGCAATTTTATTGAAATTAAATCGAAATCATGACTCAGACCAGAGCAGCAAAGCGAAAGGCTCAAGCTAAATGGGAGTGCTGTGGCTCAGGGGAGAACTGGGGGGGGGAGCAGTTGCCCACTGAATCACAACCTATTAAAATGCACTACTTGCTTGATGTTTGTGGACAGTCGGGTACGGGACATGATACTGCCATGGGGGACGTCTTTGTGTGTGCGCGATGCAAGGAGTGTAAGAAAATCAGGCGACAACTCAGCGTTGTTATGGGCCTATATGACAGCTTGAAGGACAGGGTGGATGCCCTCGAAGGATTAAAAGTGAGGGGCCCATCAAGCTCTCAGCTGCCCACACCAAGCCAGAGCTTGCACTTGGTCATCACGCAACACAGAGGCATCCCCCAAGGCAGAATGTGCTGGTCCCAAAGGAACTAGTAGTTGTTGGTGACTCTATTGTCAGGGAAACGGGAAACATGCTTTGTAAAAAGGATAGGTGGAACAGGACCAGGGTGTTTGCCAGGGTCAAAGGTTGATGATGTTGTAGAGCGGATATCATCTTTTGAGGGCACAAAAGGTGATATAGTTGTACACGTTGGCACTAATGATATTAAGAGTAGGAGACCGGTGGAATTACTTAACAAGTACAGGTCATTGTTGAAAAAAAGCCGTGAATTAGGGTTGAATTTGAAAGTGTCTGCAATTCTGCCCAGACACGATAGAAGGGAGTATACGATGAGAGCCCTGTCGATCAATTTGGCCCTGGAAAGGTTGTGCAAGGCTCAAGGGGTAGAATTTTTTTCAGTCTGGTCTGTACTTGTTAACAGGAGAGACTGTTTCTACAGGGATGGGGATACACTTAAATAGAAAGGGTGCAAGAAGGTTTGCTGATGCTATCGAGGCAGTGTTGGGTGGGTCGGAAAACTGCTAGAATGGGGGGATACAGGGACTAACAGATTAACAGTAGCCACTGGCAGAGGTGAAAGAGATTCTTGCACTGCTTCTATTGGAATGAGCCGCAGCCGGGAAAATAAGATGCAGGATATTTCAGAGACTGCTGGGAATCATTGGGGTACAAGTAAACACATGGGTTGTGTTAGGGTAGCTAAGAAAAAGAACAGGTGCATGTATACTTGCGTGTACACCAATGCTAGGAGTTTAGTAAATAAATTTGATGAATCTGAGGTATTGCTCAAAACATCAAAGGCAGATATTGTGGGGTTTTCAGAGATGTGGTTCACACAGATATAAGGAATGCAGAACTGGAATTTGGGGAATACAATGTCTACTGAAAGGATAGACAGGATAGGAAGGGAGGAGTGGTTATGCTATTAGTTAAGAAATACATAAAATCCAAGGAAGTGAAGCCAGTCGACATTGCTGGACAGTGCAGTGTCGAGTCAGTTTGGTGTGACATAAGCATTGGGAGATCAAAATTGAGAGTAGGAGTGTGCTATAGGCCTAATGACTCTGATGAGTATAATAAGAAACTGTACAGGGAAATAGAGTGGGCCAGTAGATCAGAGAGTCTTTTAATGGGGGATTTTAATTTCCCAGATATTGACTGGAATTTAGGGGCTGGTTACTCACACACTAGCAAGGCTTTTGTGGATTTATTGGATGATTGTTTTCTACATCAGCATGTTCGGGAGGCAACTAGAGGGAGTAATACTCTTGATTTGATTATCAGTAGTGATTCTTCATGCATTAAGAATCTGCAGGTAAATGAACCACTAGGTGGCAGTGATCACAGTGTGCTGAAGTGGGATTTACTCAAAGAGGTAACTACCATTAGGGGTAAAGGGAAGGGTTACTGCTTTCGTAAAGTCGACTACGATGGACTGAGACAGTATTTAAATTCTATACAGTGGGACCAACTGATGATGTTACCAACAGCAAATTGAAAATGGGAAGCATTGAAAGAACTTATCTTGGAAGCTACTAGGCCTTACATACCAACTAAGAAATATTGTTCAAGGTTTAGGCCTAAGTGGATGTCAGATGAACTAATGAGACATTTGGCAGAGAAGAAAAATGCATGGGATACATACAAATTAATAGGTGACACAGAAGCCTATAATTATAGACCTGTTAGTTTAAATTCTGTTCCCAGAAAATTAATGGAGGCACTGGTTAAAGAAGCACTGCAGGATCATCTAGACAAGACTTCAGTTATAGCTCGGACACAGCATGGTTTTGTTAAGGGGAAGTCTTGCCTGACCAATTTGATTGGATACTATAGTGCAGTCACTAAAGAACTCGATGCAGGGAATAACTTTGATATTATATACTTGGATCTTAGAAAGGCTTTTGATACTGTTGCACATGGAAAACTGCTGCACAAATTGGAGCAGTGTGGCACTGGAGGCAAATTGCTGCTATGGATAAAGGGGTGGTTGAGGGGGAGAAGACAGAGAGTGATAATCAATGGACACTGCTCATCGTGGACTAATGTTATTAGTGGAGCCCTCAGGGTTCAGTTTGGGTCCATTATTGTTTTCTGTATTTATAAATAGTAGTAGTAGTAGTAGTAGTGGCACTTGATGCAAGAAAGCAAGTGTAGGAGCTTATGCAGCATCAGCCAAAAAAAAAAAAAAAAAAATCACACCATACCCTCCAATTGCCTGTCCAGTTCCTCCTTAAATTTATTTAACCTATCAACTTCCACAACGACAGATGGAAGTTTGTTCCAGCAATTAACCACCCACTGGCTAAAGGCAAATTTCCGCACATCTATTCTACATCTATCCTTTCTTAATTTGAACTTATGTCCCCGTAGGTTCGTATTCTGAACAAGTGGGAGGATCCCATCAGAATTCAGCGTGCTCAACCCATTCAAGGCCTTATAGACCTCAATCAGATCACCGCGCAGGTGCCTAGTCTCCAGCCACTGCAATTTGCAGAACTTCAGCCTCTCTTGGTAAGAGGATCCCTTCATTCCCCTCACCAATCGTGTTGCTCTTCTCTGTACACGCTCAAGCAAATCTACATCCTTCCTAAAATGAGGCCTCCAGACCTGTACGCAGTACTCAAGGCGTGGCCTGACCATTGCCTTATACAGAGGGACAATCACCTCCTTTTCCCTGCTAGCAAAATTCCTATATATCATTCACAAAACCCCATGACCTGCCCTAGCAGCCTGTCTACATTGCTCAGAAAACTTCATATCTGACTGCACAATTACTCCCAGGTCTTTTTCATTTTCTACCACCTTAAGTGTAGTACCACACAGTTGGTACGTTTCTCTGGGGTTACTTCTACCCATATGCAGTACTTTGCATTTGTCAAGGTTGAACTTCAGTTGCCACTTCTTAGCCCATCTGCCCAAATTATCTAGATCCTGTTGCAGTAGCACACTGCCATTACTGTCATTAACAACCCTGCCAACCTTCGTGTCATCTGCAAACTTCGACATTAAGCCTGATATACCTTCATCAATATCATTGATAAATATACAAAACAACAGTGGACCCAACACCGAACCCTGTGGAACTCCACTAATAACATTAGTCCACGAAGAGCAGCACCCATTGATTACCACCCTCTGTCTTCTCCCATTTAACCATCCTTTTATCCATTGTAGCAACTTACCCTTAATACCATTCTGCTCCAATTTGTACAGTAGTCTTCCATGCGCAACAGTGTCAAAAGCTTTCCTGAAATCCAAGTATATGATATCAAAATTATTTTTTGCATCCAGTTCCTTTGTGACCACATCATAATAACCAATCAAATTTGTCAGACAAGACTTTCCCTTAACAAACCCATGCTGTGTCTGAATTATTGCTGCAGTCTTGTGTAGATGATTCTGCAATGCATCTTTAACCAGTGACTCCATTATTTTACCCGGAACAGAAGTTAAACTAACTGGTCTGTAATTATTCGTGTCACCCTTCGAACCTCCTTTGTGAATTGGGGATACATTTGCACATCTCCAGTCCGTGGGAACCTCCCCTGAATCCAAGGATGCTCTCATAATTATGGCTAAGGGTTTGCTTAGTTGCTTTGCCGCCTCCTTTAATATAACTGGATAGATCCCATCCGCCCCAGGTGCCTTTCTTATGTTTAACTTCAACAATTTCTCCTGCACTTTGCTCTCAGTTATTACAAAATCATTAAGCACACTGCTACAATTTGATAACCTTCTTCCATTTTCAAACTGTAATGATTCCTCACGTGTGAATGTAGATGCAAAATACTCATTCAGTTTGTTTGCTATCTGAGCAGGATCATCAACAGTCGAACCATCGATGTCAAGTGGACCAATCATATTCAGCCCCTTCCTTTTAGAGTTTATATAAGTAAAGAAATCCTTGCTGTTTTTCTTAGCATCTTTTGCCAAAGATTTCTCGTAATCCGCCTTTGCCTGCCGAACCTCCTTTGTGACCTGATTACAGACTAGCTTATATCTGTCATAGGCTTCTGCGTCGCCTGATAATTTATATGCATCCCATGCATTTTTCTTCTCTGTCACGAGTCTCATTAGTTCATTTGATAACCATTTAGGCCTAAACCTTGAACAATATTTCTTCATCGGTATGAAAAGTCTAGTAGCTTCCACGATTAATTCCTTGAATGCTTCCCACTTAGAATTTACTGTTTGTAACATCGTCAGTCGATCCCACTGTACAGAATTTAAAAACTGTCTGAGACCACTGTACTCCCCTTTACGGAAGCAAAAACCCTTTCCTTTACCCCTGACGGTAGTTACCTCTTTGAGTAAATCCCACTTCAGCACACTGTGATCACTGCCACCTAGTGGTTCCTTTATCTACAAATTCTTAATACACGAATGATCACTGCTGATAACCAGATCAAGAGTATTACTTTCTCTGGTTGCCTCTCGAACATGCTGCTGCAGAAAACAATCATCCAATAAATCCACAAAAGTCTGACTAGTGTGTGAGTGACCAACCCACAAGTTCCAGTCAATATCTGGGAAGTTAAAATCCCCCATTATAAGACATTCTGATTTACTGGCCCACTCTATTTCTCTGTACAATTGTTCATTGTACTCATTCGAGTCATTAGGCCTATAACACACTCCTACTCTTATCTTTGCTTTTGCAGTGCTTATGTCACACCAAACTGACTCAACAGTGCACTGTCCATCTATATCAACTGGATGCACTTCTTTTGATTTTATGTTTTTCTTAATTAACAGCATAACACCTCCTCCCTTTCTGTCCTGTCTATCCTTTCTGTACACATTGTACTCCCCAAATTCCAGTTCTGCATTCCTTATATCTTTGTGACACCACGTCTCTGCTATCCCAACAATATCCGCCTTTGATGTCTTGACCAACACTTCAATATCATCAAATTTATTTACTATACTTCTAGCATTGGTATACATGCAAGCATACATGCTCCTATGCCTATTCCTTGTTACCCTAACACATCCCATATACCCAACTATTCCAGGATGACTGCCATCCGTCCCTGAAACCCCCAACACCCCTCGCTCCAGGTCGCTTCTTATTCTAATAGAAGATGTGCAAGAATCACCTTCACCTCTGCCTGCGGTTACTGTTAAACTATTAGTCTTTGTATCCCCCCAAGCTAGCAGTTTTCCGACCCACCTAACACTGCCTCGATAGCATCAGCAAATATTCTTGCACCCTTTCTATTTAAGTGTATCCCATCCCTGTAGAAGCAATCTCTCCTGTTAACAAGTACAGTCCAGGCTGAAAAAAATTCTACCCCTTGAGCCTTGCACAATCTTTCCAGGGCCGAATTGATCGACAAGGCTCTCATCATATACTCCCTCCTATCGTGTCTGGGCAGAATTGCAGACACTTTCAAGTTCAACCCTAATTCTCGGCTTTTTTTCAACAGTGACCTGTACTTGTTGAGTAATTCTGCCGGTCTCCTACTCTTAATATCATTAGTGCCAACGTGTACAACTATATCACCTTTTGTGCCCTTGAAAGATGATATCCGCTCTACAACGTCATCAACCTTTGCCCCTGGCAGACATACCCTGGTCCTGTTCCACCTATCCTTTTTACATAGCATGTTCCCCGTTTCCCTGACAATAGAGTCACCAACAACTAATAGTTCCTGTGGGACCAGCGCATTCTGCCTTGGGGGTTGCCGCTGTGTTGCGTGATGACCAAGTGCAAGCTCTGGCGTTGATGTGGGCAGCTGAGAGCTTGATGGGCCCCTCAATTTATTTCCTTCGAGGGCATCCACCCTGTCCTTCAAACTCTCATATAGGCCCATAACAACGCTGAGTTGTCGCCTGATTTCCTTACACTCCTTACATCGCGCACACACAAAGACATCCCCCATGGCAATATCATGTTCCGTTCCAGAGAGTTCGGCAAACATTTCACAAGTTGCACATTTTTTTAGGCTGTGACGCGTTGGAGAATCGCCCCCCTCAGTTCTCCCCCGAGTCACAACACTCCTGCCACTTTGTGCCCATTGCTTTGCTGCTCTAGTTCGGGGCATGGTAGTTTAAATTAATAAAATCAATAAATTAAATGTCAGTAGTATTCGAATAGAAACTATGAAATAGAAACAGTGAAGCGTATTATTATATAATTATGCGTTAGAGCTACCTCAATTAAAAAATTTGAATTCCCTACAAAAACTTTGAATTCCCTATATACAAAAACAATGGCTACAAAAATCGAACAAAAATAACGGTTTTACCTATCGTAAGTAAAATCCACAAAACTCTTTATCTAAATTAAAATAAAAAATAACCAGCGTAACTATAACTATATGACTACGTATTAAGTACAATATAAAACAACAATCATGTAAATAAAAGGCAAACACTTATCGTTTTTGCGGAGCCTGTAACTGTCAGCTGTAACTTTTAAATAGGATAAATGATATTGATGATGGTATATCAAGCTTAATGTCCAAGTTTGCAGACGATACGAAGGTTGGCAGGGTTGTCAAGGACACTACTGACACTATGCTACTGCAACAGGATCTGGAAAGGTTGAGCAGATGGGCTGAGAGGTGGCAAATGAAGTTTAACATTGACAAATGTAAAGTACTACATATGGGAAACAGCAATCCCAGAGCAACGTATCAACTCTGTGGTACTACCCTGACAGTGGTAGAGAATGAAAGGGACCTGGGGGTGGTTGTGTAGGCAGATATGAAGTTCTCGGAGCAGTGCAGATGGGCTGCAAGAGTAGCTCATAGTGTATTGTCAATGATATGTAGGAATTTTTCTAACAGGGATAAGGAAGTGATTATTCCCTTGTATAAGGCAATGGTCAGGCCACACCTAGAGTACTGTATACAGGTCTGGAGGCCTCATTTCAAGAAGGATGTAGAGATGCTGGAACAAGTACAGAGAAGGGCAACAAGATTAGTGAAGGGAACAAAGGGGTGCTCTTACGAAGAAAGGCTTAAGTTTTGCAAATTACAGTGTCTGGAGACTAGGCACCAGCGAGGTGATCTGATAGAGGTGTATAAAGTCTTGAATGGTTTGAGCATGCTCAATGCTGATGGGATTCTTCCTCTTGCTCAGAATAATCACCTGAGAGGGCATAAATTCAAATTGAGGAAAGACAGATGTAGAATAGACGTGAGGAAATTTGCCTTTAGCCAGCGGGTGGTTGGTTGGTGGAACAGACTTCCATCCCTTGTCGTGGAAGTTGATAGCTTAAATAAGTTTAAGGCTCAGCTGGACAGGTATTTCGAACGAACAGAGGGGTGATTTGGAAGTGGTTATTCTTTATTTATTTATTTTATTTTATTTATTTTTTTTTTTTGGCTGATGCTGCATAAGCTTGCTTTCTTGCATCAAATGCCTCTACTAATGCTAATGGTAACAATTGTACTTCATTAAAATCAAAATGAAGTACACCTTCATCCTCCACTGGAAAGTATTTTTTTCCTGAAGCACATTCATTGACATTCTCTCTCATGTTGAGGTGTACAAAGCGAGAGAAAAGTTCCCAGAATGCTTCATGGCTGTTTTCATCATCATTATTTACATCATCTCATCCCTTTTCAAACTACTTATGCTATTCAGAAACACTTGACCTTTTCACTATTGCATTCCCATAAACTGCTAATAACATCTCCAGTTTTATTTGTTGTTCTAACCAGCACTCATTCATTTTTGTGAAAGGACTGTGAAGTTCTTTGTTAATATGATTGATTTGTAAGGGCTGGAAAGACTGTTTTATAAATGCAGCATAAACAAGAAAACATAATGTGGAATATACACTGGTGTTCAAAGAAGAAAGTGCATCACCCCTTAAAATTGTAATTGTCCGAATAACGTAAGTATATGGCAATATTTCTTACTTTTTGCATCAGATAAGATTGACACGTGTAGGTGATGATGTAATATTGCATCAGCTGTTACGTTCGGCTATATAAGCACGCTCTTCAAGAGATGGAGTCATTCCTTGCTTGTGTCAGGATGGCAAGTTACGTGCAGTTGACGCCATGAAGAAAGAGTGCTATTGTTGCTTTACGTGAGGAAGGATGTTATTCCCGTCATATTGCTTATAGAGTGTATTGTAATCAGTTGACAGTGAGTAGATTTCTTTCCAAACTCAAGAATACTGGTTCTGCTAATAGGAAAAAAGGGACTGGACACAAACGAGTCTGCACCAAAACAGGACTGCGTTTTGAAGCACTTATGCCTTAAAAACTGTAAAGCTTCTTCGTCTGAGCTCAAAAGAGAATGGGAAGAACATACAGGAATGGTAGCAAGTGCAGTAACAGTCAGGAGATGCCTCTTAAAAAATAGACTTGTAGCCCGTCGTCCTAAGAAGAAGCCCCTCCTCACACAAAAAATGAAAAAGGCCCGATTAATTTGGTGTAAGGAGCATGTCAGATGGACCCCCAAGCAGTGAAGTCAGTTATTTTCTCAGATGAGAAGAAATTCAACCTGCATGGCTCTGATAGGAGACAAACGATTCGCTGTAGATCTGGTGAAGAAAACCACATAGGCTGTATGTGTCTACAGTGAAATTCTCTACCAGCCAAATAATATGGGGGTGCATTTCATATCGCGGAGTAGGTCACCTGCAGTTTATAAAAGGTTCCGTAAATGGATACCTGGCTATGTTGGAAGATAAATTGCTGCCAACCATTATAGACCATTTCAACCTGCCAAGTAACTGCATCTTTCAGGACAACTCTGCTCCTTGTCATCGGGCGAAAAATGTAAAAGGGCACTTCTGTAGTTACTTTACCTTCATTTCTGCATTAGAGGTTCTACAGCAATGTGTTTACTTTTGTTACAGGTGAAAAAAATGGTTGGAAAAACGGTCTATTACAACTCTTAGCTGGCCAGCAAACAGCCCAGACCTGAATCCTATAGAGAACTGTTGGCATCGTATGGAATCTGCAATTGCCAGAAAGAAAAATAAAGACCCTTTGTGAACTTCAGGAAGCCATAATTCCTGTTTTGAACCACGAACTATCAGTTGATTATCTTCAGAAATTGATCTTGTCAATGCCTCGATGGTATGCTGCTGTCATCTGGGCCAGAGGCAGTTCAACTAAATATTAGTTTGCACCTGGTGAACTTTTCATTTTGTTTTCCATTTAAAATGATAAACTGAAGCAAATTGAGGGCTTCTGATAACCTTTCAGCCTTAATTGTCGTGTTTTCCAAAACTGTTGTATAAAGGTTGAAAATGCTCATTTTGGAATATTTTGAGAGCACCTTTCAAATATTAGTTAGCTTTGCCTTAACTATTAATAAATATCTTTTGTTTATATTTCTATTTGTGATGTTAGTCATTAATGCAACATACCATTGCAAAAAAGGGTTAGAAATGTGAAACTCCTAGGTGATGCACTTTCTTTGAACACCGGTGTATCTGTATTAGATCGTATTGCTTTACACTGAACTGTGAAGGCATTCTGAGAAATTTATCGTCACACCTCATGCACTGACATGGATGTTCGCCTGACATAAAGAAAAACGTACAGTGCCTGTGTTGGGAAATCACATTTTGTGTCATTAGCCTATGAGAGTATGTTTTGGTTTCAGTGGTGTGAAATAAATAGCAATTAGCTATTTATATCACTTTCATTTATTTCAAAAAGCAATTAGCATTTTTAGATGTTACTTATGCTTCAGATAATGTATAGTATATTGAAAGAATCTCTTTCTGTAAACACTGTAATTTGCAAAATTTAAGCCTTTCTTCATTTACCTATAGAAATAGAATTTTTAAATATTTTAGATTGAAGCCTTGTAAATGTTCGCCTTGTAAATGTTGAGCAGTTGTCCAGATGCAGCGTAAGCAAGCACAGTTGTGGGAGCATTACTGTATTAGGTTGTATTGCCAGAAATACCAGACACCAAAATGTAAAGGCATTCTGGAAATTTTATTGTCATGCCTCATATTTATTGTCATTACATCACTACCACCTAGTGGTAGCAGTGATGTAAAGAAGTAGGTATAGTGCTTGCATTGGAAAATCACATTTTGTATCATTAGCTACGACAGTGTATGGGTACAAGGAAGCATGAGGGTTTTTGCTGCACTAGCCAAAAAAATATAATAATAATAATAATAATAATAATTTATTAATTAATAATAATAAAAAAGAATAATAAAATAAACTACCCATATGACTCCCTTCTCATGTAGATGCCTATGACCTTTGCATTTCCCTAAGCTATCAGCCTCATCAACCATGGAGGCAACTTATTCCAGTAATCAGCAACTTGCTGGCTAAAAAAAAAACTTCCTTTTGTGACAATGAACATTTCAACTGTCACAGTCATTCATTTTACTCTCTCCTCTCAGAGCTTTATAAACCTCCTCTAGGATGCCTATAAGTTACCAAGTCCCATAGCCCATATTTTAAAGTCTTTCCCCAGTCTCACTAGACGATTGCCATCTTTGGACCCTCTCAATAAGCTTGAATGTCTTTTCTTAAGTGCAGTCTGTATACTTGAACATATTTTAAGTGTGGTCTTACATTTCCTTTATACAGTAAGATAATGACCTCCCTATCTCTACAAACAAATGATCAATAAATCATTGATCCATAGACCTTCTTGCCACTTGCTACACTGCGGAACTTCATATCTGACTATAATAACTCGCAAATTCTGTTCAACCTCATCAAATGTATAAGTTATTTGGGGTTGCTGTTCCCCAAGTGTGGCGCCTCCGTAGTCAGGTGGGCAGGAGCAGCAGTGTGCACACGCTTCTTGATTAGACCGCGGTTTGAGCCCATGACCACCAAATACGGAGGATGCAAAAAGGTCAGGGAATGACCACCACATATCCTGGAGCAATATTAGCATTAGTAGAGGCATATGATGCAAGAAAGCAAGCTTATGCAACATCAGCCAAAAAAAAAAAAATCCCGCTCCCATTTCACCTCTCCGTTCATTTCAAATACCTGTCCAGCTCAGCCTTAAATTTATTTAGGCTATCAACTTCTACGTCAGATGGAAGTTTGTTCCACCAATCAACCACCCGCTGGCTAAAGGCAAATTTCCGCACGTCTATCCTACATCTGTCTTTTCTCAATTTGAATTTATGCCCTCTCAGGTGATTATTCTGAGCAAGAGGAAGAATTCCAACAGCATTGAGCATGCTCAAACCATTCAAGGCTTTATACACCTCAATCAGATCACCTCTCAGGTGCCTAGTATCCAGACACTGTAATTTGCAAAATATAAGCCTTTCTTCGTAAGAGCAACCCTTTGTTCCATTCATTAATCTTGTTGCCCTTCTCTGTACTCGTTCCAACAGCTCTACATCCTTCTTCAAATGAGGCTTCCAGACCTGTATACAGTACTCAAAGTGCGGCCTGACCATTGCCTTATACAAGGGAATAATCACCTCCTTATCCCTGCTAGAAACATTCCTGTATATCATTGACCTGACACTATGAGTCCCTCTTGCAGACCATCTGCACTGCTCAGAAAACTTCATATCTTCCTGCACAATTACCCCCAGGTCCTCTGAGTTCTCTACCACTGTCAGTGTAGTACCACAGAGTTGATACGTCACTCTGGGGTTACTATATGTAGTACTTTACTTTTGTCAATGTTAAACTTCTTTTGCCTCTCAGCCCATCTGCTCAACTTTTCTAGATCCTGTTGCAGCAGCGTACTGTCATTAGTGTCCTTAACAACCCTTCCAACCTTTGTATCGTCTGCAAACTTGGACATTAAGCTTGATATACCATCATCAATATCATTTATAAATACAGAAAACAACAATGGACCCAACATTGAATCCTGAGGGACTGTACTAATAACTTTAGTCCACAATGAACAGTATCCATAGATTACCCACTCTCTGTCTTCTCCCACTCAACCATCGCTTTATCCATAGCAGCAATTTGCCTTCAATGCCACACTGCTTCAATTTGTTCAGCAGTCTTCCATGTGCAACATTATCAAAAGCCTTTTTAAGATCCAAATATATGATATCAAAGTTATTCCCTGCATCCAGTTCCTTTGTGACCACATCATAGTATCCAATCAAATTGGTGAGGCAAGACTTTCCCTTAAAAAAACCATGCTGTGACTGAGCTATAACTGAAGTCTTGTCTAGATGATCCTGCAGTGCTTCCATTAATTTTCCTGGAATAGAAGTTAAATTAACAGGTCTATAATTATTTGTGTTGCCTTTTGATCCTCCTTTGTGAATTGGGGTCACATTTGCACATCTCCAGTCCATGGGTACCTCTCCTGAGTCCAAAGAAGCTCTCATAATTTGGGCTAAGTGTTTGCTTACTTCCTTTGCTGCCTCCTTTAATATAACTGGATAGATCCAGTCCACCCAGGTGTCTTTTTTATTTTTATCTTCAACAATTTCTCCTCCACTTTCCTCTCAGTTATTACAAAATCATCTAGCTCACTGCCAGAGTTGAATACACCTCTGGCATTCCCCTCCCTGAATAACTCCTCATGGGTGAATGTAGATGCAAAATACTCATTTAGTTTGTTAGCCACCTGAGCAGGATCATCAACAGTTGAACCATCAATATCCAGTGGACCAATCTGATTCATCTCTTTCTTTCTAGAGTTTACATAGGTAAAGAACTCTTTGTTGTTTTTCTTTGCATCCTTTGCCAAGGATTTCTCATAATCTGCTTTTGCCTGCTTAATCTCCTTTGTGACTTGGTTACAAACCAGCTTATATCTATCATAGGCTTCCGTATCACCCATTAATTTATATGTATCCCATACATTTTTCTTCTCTGCCATATGTCTGATTAGTTCATCTGACATCCATTTAGGCCTAAACCTTGAACAATATTTCTTAGTTGGTACGTAAAACCTAGTAGCTTCCAAGATAAATTCTTTGAATGCTTCCCATTTTTAATTTGCTGCTGGTAACATCATCAGTTGGTCCCACCGTATAGAATTTAAATACTGTCTTAAATACCGTACTGAATTTAAATACCATAGTCGCCTTTACGAAAGCAAAAACCCTTCCCTTTACCCCTGATGGTAGTTACCTCTTTGAGTAAATCCCACTTCAGCACACTGTGATCACTGCCACCTAGTTGTTCCTTTATCTGCAGATTCTTAATGCATGAAGAATCACTACTGATAATCAGATCAAGATTCATGCTTTCTGCATCACCAAACATGCTGATGTAGAAAACAATCATCCAATAAATCCCCAAAAGCCTTGCTAGTGTGTGAGTGGCCAACCCACAAATTCCAGTCATTATCTGAGAAATTAAAATCTCCCATTATAAAACTCTCTGATTTACTGGCCCACTCTATTTCCTGTACAGTTTCTTATTATACTCATCAGAGTCATTAGGCCTATAACACACTCCTACTCTCAATTTTGATCTCCCAATGCTTATGTCACACCAAACTGACTCGACACTGCACTGTGCAGCGATGTCGACTGGCTTCACTTCCTTGGATTTTATGTGTTTCTTAACTAGTAGCATAACCCCTCCTCCCTTCCTATCCTGTCTATCTTTCCTGTATACATTGTATTCCCCAAATTCCAGTTCTGCATTTCCGACATCTGTGTGACACCACATCTCTTATATCTCAACAATATCTGCCTTAGATGTTTTGAGCAATACCTCAAATTCATCAAATTTATTTACCAAACTTCTAGCATTGGTGTGCATGCAAGTATACATGCACCTGTTCCTCTTCTTGTGGAGTGAAGGTGGAGTTGGATTTCTGGTCCATAAAGATTTAAAAAACAACATTTTGGAATTCAAAAGTACATCACCAAGGGTGTCAAGACTAATACTCAAGATTTCTAAGAGGTACAAGCTAAAGGTTATAATGATTTATGCACCAACATCGAGCCATGATGATGAAGAGGTTGAAGAAATGTACACCGAAATTGAGAGTCTTCTAGATGAGCCGAAAATCCACTACACTATTATATGTTGGAAAAAGACAAAACAGCGTGGAAAGGGGAACTATAGGAAATTTTGGAATTGGTGAAAGAAATGAAAGAGGTGAAAGACTTGTGGAATTTGCAGAATCTCAAGGATTGTCAGTAATGAACACTTTTTGCAAGAAAAGGGTGAACAGAAAGTGGACATGGAAGAGTCCAAATGGATTAACAGCTAATGAAATCAACTTCATCCTCACTAACAGAAGATATATTGTGAATGACGTTACCGTCCTGAATAATGTAAATGTTGGAAGTGATCACAGAATGATAAGAAAGGAAAGGAAAGGAAAAAAGTGACTGGAGTAAATAATACAAAGGTCTTTGAGATTACAGAAGAGGAGAAAAAGCAGTATGTACTGGAACTTAAGAACAAGTTTGAGCTTCTGCAGACTGCTGAGGACCAAGATATCGATGAGGAATATTACAACTTTCTTAAAGTGAAAGAGCCCAAGAAACCTATAGGGAAAAATAAATCCAAAGAAGAAAATATTAGTCAAGAAACACTTGATATAATGAACCGAAGGCAAAAAATGAAGAGCAAGATAAATACTAACAAGGAAAAAATTGAGTATACTGAGTTATGCAAAGCCATTAGAAAGAGACTCAGAGAGGACATAAGATTCAACACAAGAAAAGTAGAACAAGCATTAAAGGAAAACAAAGGATTTAAATCAGCAGCCAATAAGCAGTAATACAGAAAGACAAATGATACTGAAACTGAAAAATAGCGATGGTGTACTTATAACAAGCAGAGAAGGCATAATTCAAATAGCAGAAGACTACTATAGAGAATTATACAAAGAGCGAAGGAATGATGCCAGCAATGGGGAAGATGGATTGCAAAGTAACAACACATACGAAATACTTGATATTCTTCCTGATAAGGTAGAACATGCATTGAAGAAAATGAAGAATCAGAAAGCCCGGGGGGGGGGGATGAAGTTACTGTAGAATTGTTAAAATTGGGAGGAAGAGACAACACAAAAACTGGCAAGACTCTTCACAAAGTGCATTAGAAAAGGTGTGATGCCTAAGCAGTGGAATAATGCATTTGCTACATAAGAAAGGAGATAAATCAAAAATTGGAAATTATAGACCAATTAGCTTGTTATCCCACATCTACAAGTTGTTCACAAGGGTCATTACTAACAGATTAGAAAGAATACTTGATGAGAATCAACCGAAAGAGCAAGCTGGCTTTAGGACAGGATTCTCAACTATGAATCAACTTCACGTAATATCACAGCTAATGGAGAAAGCAAATGAATATAAAGCACCATTATGAAAAGGCATTTGACTCCATTCAGCATAAGGCAATGTTTCAGGCACTGGAAAGACAAGGCATAGATACCCCACATATTATGATTTTGAAGAAAATATATGAGAGTGCTACCTCCTTTATTAGACTAGACAAAGACAGTAAAAAATTTAAAATCGAGAAAATAGTTCGACAAGGAGACACAATATCTACGAAGCTGTTTACTGCTGCCCTTGAGGAAGCTTTCAGAAGATTAGACTGGTCGCAGAAAGGAGTCAATGTGAACGGAGAGTACCTAAACCATTTACGATTTGCAGATGACATTGTGGTCATAAGCCACGATCCCAAAGAATTAGAGGAAAATCTGAATCAGTTATGCACAGTTAGTAAGGATTTTGGACTAAAGATGAATATGGCTAAAACAAATGTAATGATGAACAAGTATGCCACAGAAAGGAAAATTATGATTGAAGGAGCAGTAATTGAAAAGGTGGAGTCATATACTTATCTGGGACAAGTTATTAGCTGTAATAATGATAAATGGCTGGAAGTCAAGAGAAGAATAAATTTTGGAAGGATAGCATTCAGGAAATATAGTCACATACTGAAGAGCAATATCCCAGTTTGTCTGAAACGTAAAATAATGAACCAATGTATACTCCCCACAATGACTTATGGAAGTGAAACTTGGGCACTCACCAAAAGAATGGAAGAGAAGCTGAGAACTACACAGCGAAGAATGGAACAAATTATATTGGGAATCAGATTGTTAGATCAGAAGAGAAACACATGGATTAGGCAGCAAACTCAAGTAAAGGACATTCTTATCAAAACTAAAGAACTAAAATGGTCTTGGGCAGGACACATAGCTCGGAGACATGGTGACAGATGGACTAAGAAAATAACAGAATGTGGGTAGTAAATGGATGGCCAGGTGCTCAAAGCAGAAGGAACTGGAAAGTTGCTGGAGAGGCCTTCATCTAGCAGTGGATTGAAAATGGCTGATGATGATGTTCCTATTCTTAGCTACCCTAACACAACCCATATGTTTACTTGTACTGCAATTGACTCCCAGCAGTCTCTGAAATACCCTGCATCTTGTTTTCCAAGCTGCTGCTCATTCCAATGGAAGCAGTGCAAGAATCACTTTCACCTCTGCCAGTGGCTACTGTTAATCTATTAGTCCTTGTATCCCCCCCCAAGCTAGCAGTTTTCCGACCCACCTCACACTGCCTTGATAGAATCAACAAATATTCTTGCACCCTTTCTATTTAAGTGTATCCCATTTACAGACCAGACTGAAAAAAATTCTACCCCTTGTGTCTTGCATAATCTTTCCAGGTGCCGAATTGATTGACAAGGCTCTTATCATATACTCCCTCCTATCGTGTCTGTGCAGAATTGCAGACACTTTCAATTTCAACCCTAATTCACAGTTTTTTTCAACAGTGACCTGTACTTGTTAAGTAATTCTGCCGGTCTTCTACTCTTAATATCATTAGTGCCACCGTGTACGTGTACAACAATATCACCTTTTGTGCCTTTAAAAGATGATATCCACTCTACAACGTCATCAACCTTTGCCCCTGGCAGACATACCCTAGTCCTGTTCCACCTACTCTTTTTACATAGCATGTTCCCTGTTTCCCTGACAATAGAGTCACAACAACTACTAGTTCCTGTGGGACCAACGCATTCTGCCTTGGGGGTTGCTGCTGTGTTGTGTGATGATGAAGTGCAAGGTCTGGTATTGATGTGGCCAGCTGAGTGCTTGATGAGCCCCTCAATTTAGATTCTTTGAGGGCATCCACCCTGTCCTTCAAGCTCTCATATAGGCCCATAACAATGCTGAGTTGCTGCTTCATTTCCTCACACTCCTTACATCGTGCACACACAAAGACTTCCCAATATCATCTCCCATACCTGATTGCTCCACAAACATCAAGCAAGCAGTGCATTTTAAAATGCTGTGATTCAGAGGGCAACTGTCCCCCTCAGTTCTCCCCTGAGCCACAGCACTCCATATAGCTTGAGCCTTTTGCTTTGCTGCTCTAGTCTGAGCAGAGGCGGATTTAACGGCGGGCGCACCGGGCGCGCGCCCTGGGCCACGACTTCTGAAGGGCCCACGCAAAAACCCAACAAATTAGTTCAAAACTTTGTGATTATTATTATGCTATTATTAATTATATTATACATATATTATATTCAAATTTTATTGGAAATAAAACATTAATAGTACATAATATTTTTTATTTATTTAAAAAAATGGTTAACATGTATTTTTATTTTCCCCGTCTCTTTTTTTTAAGGGGCCCAATATTTTCTTCTGCGCCCGGGGCCTCAACTGACCTTAATCCGCTCCTGAGTCTGAGTCATGATTTTGATTCAATTTCAGTACAAAATTATAACCCTAAAGCTGTATCCCAACACATCTATATATATATTTTTTCAGTATCATGTATTGTGTTCAAGTTTCTTTATATAACTTCTGTATTAAGTTATGTATTAATTAATTATGTAACGTTTGTAAAATCTAAGTCGTTAAATGTATTTAGTTAAAAAGTACAGTTTAATTGACAGTGAAGTTCAACAAGATTAATAAATTTTACTGATTAATTGATAATATTATATACTATACTAAGCTAACGCTATCTAGTTCGGGATATAATGTATCGTGTAACAATGGCGGCAAGTTATGAATGGTAAATCTACCGACACTTAAGTATTAATTAACTTCCAAAATCTCGCTGTCTCAATTCAGAATAAACCAAGGGGATTGATTAGGTCTATAAGCTACTTATAGAAAATAATTTAATATAACAATTGGTCAATAAAGCGGCTAAATATAGCTAAAAAACTTCCCATTTGCTGGCTCCGCAAAATTAAAAAATATGGCCCAGTTGCTAATGCTTCTAAAAAAACCGAAATAACAATAAAACCTTGTATTTTGCTGCATAGCTGCCACTTTTCTGATCATCCTTTTAGTCTATCTAACTTGTCCTGAAGAAGTGCTGCTTAGCACTAATTGTTAAGTATGCTACCAATCTTGACATCATCTGCAAGTTTTGATTATCATGCCATGTATCCCTTTGTCAATGTCATTTAAGAAAATCAAAAGCAACAGTGGTTCCAGTACTGATCCTTGGGGAACTCCACTTCTTAACTTTAAATCACAGGGATTTATTAGCTGCATTTAAATGTGTTAATTATGCTTGAGGTAATGCATAGTATAGTACCATGCTGATATCATAGCAACTAGATGTATATAGCTAATATTGTAACTAGAGGAATACTTATTTCTGTAGTTTCACTTTGCCTTTCCAGATGGTTCTTGCATTTCTCAGTGTTCTTCAGAATACTGAGAAATCCAAGAAAATTTCCTTGCTCCTTTGATCTTTAACCTGTTTAAATTTTGTCCCTAAATGGAATGCAGGTGCTCCATAGTCTGTTAGGCTGTTTTTATTTTAAAAAAAAATTAATTTTCAGGTTTTTTGCTCAATTAGAATTTTTTTTTTTTTTAAATATTTTCATAATTTATTCCATTTTTTTATTGCCTGAAATTTCTTGTGCTATTTGAGTTTTCTTTGGCAGTTCTTCTGTTGTACCTCAATTTTGCTATTTTCCAGTTTTTAATCTAGCACTTGCAACCAATTTTCAGAAAATTGGATACATACAATCAGTGTAATTAATGACGTTATAAATGACATTAGTGAAAAAAGGCACTCCCTTATTATTATTAGCCGTATAGTGCAAGGAAGCCTGAGGTTTATACGGAACCAGCCAAAAAAAAAATTCCCGAGTTACCCTGAGAGAGAGAGAGAGAGAGAGAGAGAGAGAGAGAGAGTTGTTGTTTGGTTTTTAGGAGCATTAGCAACTAAGGCCATATGGCTCCGGGGGTATGCGGTGGTCGTTCCCTGACCTTTCCACATCCTCCGTATTTGGTGGGCACAGGCTTGAACACCGGTCTAATCAAGAAGTGTGTGCTACGCACTGCAGCTCCTGCCCACCTGGCTATGGAGGGGCCCCCCGGAGAGAGGCGGGGAATCACCAAGAAAGAAGAATGATGATATCTAGCTCAGACCCTGGGTGTGCCAAGCCCATACTCACCAGATGTGAGCCCCTGGGGGGGTGAGGCATCTATACAGTGGCCCTCTAAGCTGGGTAAATGGATAAATTATGCTTTCTAGGTGGAAATGTTTGTGCACTTCAATTAATTTCAAAAAAGGATGGATAATACTGTTACTTGCTTGACATTTATTAATGTGTTAAGTGTAACTAAGAAGATTTCACTTCCAAATTTAAAAATGTGGCAAGATGTTTGTTGGATGGTATGTAACTTGAAAGGTTAACAAACTGCATATCAAGAAGTTATATGATGATTATTATAGCATTCTGCCAGGGGCCCAGGTTTTAATTATAGTACTACAGTCTAGGACTATTTCTTACCAATTTTTATTTCCTAATCAGCAATATTATAAACACACTAAAAATAAGATATAATGTTTAAAATGGTATTAATAATTAAAAAAATAATAATAAAATAAAATGTGAACTAGTGGTATAATTTGTTCATTGTAGCTTTTAGAAGTTTATAACGAAGCTAGAAAGCAATATTTCTAGGAAGCTAATTTCTATTTTTTCTGGTCAGTAATAAGGCAGTAATTTTTTTCCTTAAAAAAAACCTTTCATAACACAATTGGGTGCATAGAGTGTTTTGTATATTTTAGCCTCTCAAAGTTAGTATAAAAAATAATGCCCAACTTTGAGAAGCTTGCAATATGACTATGTACAAATATTTCTAACTTTTTTTCCTGATTAATAATAAATACTCTAAAAACAAAATAAATATAGTAAACCCTCGCTAATCTGGATTAATTTGGGGGAAGAGGTCATCCAGATTAGTGAAGCAAAAGATAGCCCTAAAAGACAAAAAAAAAAACTTAGAACACAAATAAATGGAAAAAAGTTAATGATATAGGTAGTGCTGATGAAAATAAATAAAAAAATATCACTGTGGAGCCTTTATTTAAAAACTATAAAAGACAATACATTTATCCACCTATCAATGGATAAATGTATTGTCTTTTATAGTTAATACATTTACAATACATTTATCCATCGATAAGTGGATAAATGTATTGCTTTTTTATACATTTATCAGGTGGTACTGGCGTCACACTCCACCGCTTGATTTTTGCTGTGAATACCACTTAAATACCACTTCTTTCAGCTTCTACACTTCTTTCGGCTTTTTTAATGTCTGTCTATTTGATACACTGCTTTTATCACTCTCCACATTGAATTTTAAAGCAAATGCTTTTATAGATTCTTTTTGTTTTTAATATCTGACACAGTCTGTTTGCCAATACCAAATTCTTTGGCAATTATTTTACAGGAACACCATTTTAAAGTTGTTCTATCACTTTGAGCTTGTCAGTGATAGTTAAAAAGTAACGTGTTTTCTTTTTATTCCACTTTTCAATTCTTTAGAACCCATAATTATATAAAATATGTTAACTTATGCACATATATACATATAAAGAAGTATGCAAATGAAGCGATATAAGCAATAACATTGTCTAACTCAGAGTCAACACCGATACTGAACAACATTCAAGGCAATGTGATGAATGTTCCATCTCTCTCTCTCTCTTTCTCTCTCTCTCTCTGTGCAGTCAGAGTGATTCATCTGCCTTCCTAAATCCTGTGTCTTCCAAAGTTCTCAACTGAGAACAGAATTTTTCATACTTCGATCCAGATTATCTGACATCCAAATTAACTGTAACTAGATTAGTGAGGGTTTACTGTGTATATATATTTTTTGGTTAAAATACTGCTATAAAAGAGGCTGTGGTTAAGTTTTTTTTTTTTATATATATTTCATATATTGTTAAAAAGGTAATACTTTTTATGCAAAAACTTGTATAGCAGCCATTTCTCTTTCAGTTTTATTTATTTTCCCTCTTTCTCATAGGCATATTATACTTTATAAAATAAAATATCTAATCTTAAACAATCTAACTCTCATTTTACTATATGTATTCTGACTTTGTGGGCTATAAACTTTATACAATAGACTCTTGATTTACCGGGATCTGATTAACCAGGACACCTCAAGACTCCTTAATTTAAAAAATATCTGCCGGAAATAATAAAATTCAAGTAATAAATAGAATAGGTATAAACAGATGTTTCGCAAGTTGTAAATAAGTAACAAGAAGTGGCGTTATAAGTTGTGAATTGGAGATGAATGTACCTATTATCCCACAACTTAACACCACTGTCTTCACACCCACCTCTCAAAAAAACAATAGAAAGAGAACAAGTGTTTAGTTTGTCTTACTGCATTGTGTGGATTGTGTGTTCCATTGCACTGCAAAAAGACAAAATTTGTTTCATTATTTATGTCAGGAGTGTCAAATTTTTTTTATAGTAAATATTTTAGAAATCACGAAAATGATGGGTAAACACAAAAGCTTTCAGTTGAATAAAAACTTTAAATTATTTAAAAGTTTGAAAATGGCATCGTAAGTTTTTCTGTTTTTTATCTATCGCCATATTTATTAAGTAAGTTGCTGAACATTTTTTGATATTTTTGGATTGACCAGGAAATTGATTAACTGGGATTTTATTTTTACCGTCTATCTTTGAAAATCAGAAGTCTTCTGTACTTCCAAAGCACAAAAGTGTGTTTAAGAATCCTTATTGATAAATCTGCATTGAAAATATAGATTTATTCTTTTGGGTTAACCCTGAAAGGAATGAATTTAATTAAGAAAAGTTTCTTAATTTTAGCCAAATCATACTAAAAATTCCCTACCTAATAGCTTCTCTGTATGATTGCTGTAGTGCCTGGACGAGGAAGAGTTACATCTGAAACGATGGAAAATATGAAACCTCTTCTACAATTAGTCTTCTACTGTGTTGAAAAAATAAGGAGATTTCATCTCAGCAAGGAAGTGAGTAATTCACAATATTAATGTTACATAAGGTTTAATATATATCATAAATTGTGCTTCTCTCTGGTCCCCTTCCCTCCACGATGTGATTACTTGTAAATTTATTAGAATCAGGTCTCACTATAACACACTCAGAATTAGAAGTTTTGCATAGTTAATGTATATAATATAGGTGTAAAAATACAATAGACAACTCTTAAAGGAAAAAACTACAATAGTAGTGTAATGATGCCTTTACACTACTATCGTAGTGTAAAGGCGTCGTTTCAACTGTATCTCATATTGTGCTCATCCTTACGAGTTACCATGTATTGCACTACCTCAAATAAGTAACGCTTCACTAATAGAGAAGACTATTGTTACTTATCTCAGTGGGCACCACCACCACCCAGACAGCCCCGTTTCAAGGCTTGTTGGCCTTTCATTGGTAAGTGGGTAGGCACCCTGGTATTGCAAAATTGAAATGATGCCTTTACACTTCAATCGTTACGCCACTATTGTAGTTTTTTCCTTTAAGAGTTGTCTATGGTGTTTTTACACCTATATTATAGATAATTATACTCTTAAAAATATTATGCCCAGTTGCATTTAGTCTTACTTAAAATAGTCAATGTATGTAAAACTTCCAATTATGAATTAGACTTTTGTATGGCCACAGATTGCTGTTTTTCTTGTGTTTTGTCACCTTAGTATGAATTGGATGCTGGTGGTATTTTTTTATACAGGGAAACAAAAGCAGGTTATGTAGTGAGAAGAATTATATTAATAAGCCCCTGTTTCAACTAATGTGGGTAATGTATCCTTGGAAAATCTTGTATGAGGTGAATTTATATTTGTCAGTAATGTTTTTTCATAAGCTCAATGTTCTAATAGCAAGTTGCATTCCTGGTGGACTGACTTCAAATGAAACATTTTTATTATACAAAATAGATTTTAACAGTGTAATATACATATGGAAATATAAATTTGGTTCTAAATAAAAAGATTTGAAAGTGTAAAATTGCTTACCTAAACAGTTTGTTTCACTGCTAGCTTTCCAACAACAGTTTCAACCCTTGATCGAAAACCACAGGATTGAGTCAATCTGTATTGGAAAGGACAAATATTTTTGGGCTTTCTTATCACTGTAACTGAATTAATCTGCCTCCAGTGAAGGTTGCTTGAATAAAATATCTCATTTTTCTTTTGTCAAAGCGGAATAAAAAGTTCTGAAAGTAGGTTAGTTCCCCCTCCAAGTGGATCAAAATCCAAAGCTGCATATTTACGTTCAGGAGGCAGTAAACATGTTAAATTCTTAACCTCCAAAGATTGTGATTGATTTAATCCCTTATCCAAATGGTTCTTAATCTTTAGTCTGCTGCAGACCACCAAGTTTGTTAAATTATATAAAACTTTATTTAAAACGTAAAAATGGTATTAATATTACTATTGGTAAATGATTCAAGGGAGCAAGGCTATACAGCATTAGTCAAAAATAAAATAAAATTAAAAAAAAAAAGCTGCCCATATCATTTGTTCAACCCCTCTAATAATATATCTAATCCTTCCTTAAAATAATCCACAACACTAGACAAAAATTTGTCCCAGCAATCAATTACTCTGGCCAAAAGCATATTTTCACTGTCCCACAACCATCCTTTTTCAATTTAAATTTATCCTATTGTGCATATTGTCTGAGAAAGAGTAAGGATGTCATCAGTATTTAGTTAACTCAATGTGTTTAAAGTCTTAAATACATTCGAGTAGTCCTCCTCACAATATTGCTAGTAACAGCATAAAAATTAGTCTTCAACAGTAGCATCTTTGGAAGTAAGGTTTTAAACCATTTATGTAAGCATTTTGCATTGTTAAATATTTTTATTTAAAAAGAACAAAAAACTTATTTAGACTTTTTTATATATGAGGAACAGTACAAAAGTAATACCTCCTGTTTTTTCCCTCAGAAAATTTAATTCCTACAACTATGCCTTTTACATCAGTTAATCCTCAATTCATTAGAGTCCTAACTTATATCATACATTATCAGGCATCTCTCTCATATTGCGGAGATATACTTCACAACTGTTTTGTCATCATTACATCACTTGGGTATCTACCCACCCACCTAAGAAGGACCATATAGCCCTGAAACGGTGCCATCTGGGTGGTGGTATCCACTGAGAATAAGTAACAAGTCTTCTCCTTTGGGTGAAGAGTTACTTATTCGAAGTAGTGCAATGTCATGGTGCTGCTATTGCAAATACAGCTAGGCCTCGCATAACGCGAGTTTGATTAACGCGATTTTCAGTTAACGCTATTTTAAAAATTATACCACTTTTCACTTTACAAGATACAAATTTCCAGTTAACGCGATCTTTTTGTTTTTTATGCAATAGTTGAAAAAGATTTGAATTGCGCATTAAGCTTACCGCAAGTCGTACGGTCAATAAACAAACGTTTGCCTGCTACCCGCCTCGGTGTGTTCCATCAACCATCGGAAGAAGACATGTTGCTTGTTTGTCTCCTGCTAATAAAGTCAATGAACACTTGCATAAAAATTCAAATTTTTAAATGAGCCAGATGAAAATGTTACCGCGAAGGAGATAACAGTAAAAGAATTAGATGAAATCTTTTGTATCGCATAGAACCTCAAACAAAAGGTTTGATGTTCTCTGCGATATTTATTTTGCCAGGGCCCAGAGAAGATTGTTGTCGGCTATCGGAAATTGATTGATGAAAATAGAAAGTCAACACTGTTCAAATATTTCCACAACAGTCATTTCTTCATTGTGTATTTTATGTCAGAGGTTCCCAAACTTTCTCGGTTCACAGTGCCCTTAGTGTCTCAGTAATTTTTTCAAGGCGCACCCAGACCTAAAGAAATACATAACAGTTCTGTTTAGTAGTTAGGTCCAAACAACTTAATAAGAAGTGCTGAAACTGTGAACTGTCTCGAGCTAGTATTTCACGCGGTGTCCGACAGATGTCGAGTATTGCTGTGTTTCCCTCGAAAATTTAAAATATTTCGCGGCGCACAGTTTGGGAACCGCTGTTTTATGCAATAAACATTTAATTCCATAATTATTTTCATTATCTTTTACATTGTATACAGTTAAAAGTTATTTAAAAGGTATTTTTAAAATTCTTTATGGACATTCCAGAAAGTCAAGGACCAATTATAATTTTTCCTGATTATTATATTCGATTAACGCATTTCCGTTTTGCGCGATGCGCTTGCGGGACGAATTAATTGCACTAATCGAGGCCAGCCTGTATTTGCTAATCTATAATTGGCTGCGTATTAATGATGCAAGTGCACTAAGATATACATAGTCCTCAAGCATTAATAAACAGACTGTTATTGTTCCACAAAGTCATGGAGAAGAAGAACCTCATTAAGGTTTTTCCAGTCAAACTCTACGGATGCTGGCTTTCAGCTTTATCAACGTTTCCACATATCGACCTCAGTTTATTGTGGCACCACAGTCCAAGAAGCCCACAATCAAGCCCATCTTTGCCCCAAAATGCTGTTGCCATGACTTTACTAACAGAAGGCTGTTTTCTGAACTTCTTTTTGTGCAGTGAATTTTGATGGTGCCACTCCATCGACTGTCTCTTCTTTTCAGGGTCATAATGGTGGATCCAGGTTTTGTCACCTGTTACTATGCATGAAAGAAAAACCTTTCCTTCACTCTCATAGTGCTGGAGAAGTTCCGTACAGATGACTTTCCAGGCTTCTTTGTGCTCATGTGTCAGCATTTTCTGGAGGACCCACTGGGCACAAACCTTGTAGCTTAGTTCCTTTATGATGGTTATCACAGCAGGTTTCCCTATATCTGCTGCATTGCACAATTTGCATGTTTTGATGCAGTATTCCTCTTTGATCAGCATGTCGATCCGGCTCTTGTTGTTTGTTCTCACTGACGTTACTTGCTGGCCGCTTTGGGGCTTGTCAACAGTGTCACTTTCCCTACTTGTAAAGTGTCTTACCCAACATTTAACTGTACTCACATCTACAGTATTGTCACCATGAACATTTTCGAGATGCGAATGGATTTCAATAGGTGCCACTTCTTCTTTGGTAAGAAATTCAGTTACCCCTCTTTGCTTGAAATGTATCTGTAACATCCACCATTCTGAACTATCTGTGTGCTGCAATCATGAGACTGATCACAGTGCCACTCAGTATGGTGAAAGTAGAGACCTCTAGTGACTACTCAGTGACATGTGAAATGATCGACAGTGCCACATTTGAAAGCAAAAAATTCGGAGGCATTACTTTTGTACTGGTCCTCGTATTTCCATTTATTTATAAATTTTAAATAATTGTGAATAATTTTTATAATTTTTCACTTCATAGTTACATTTTAGAGTTCACATACTAAACTATCTGAAGGGATTTATGTAGTTGTGCCACCAATTTTTTGAGAACCAAGTCATTCTGATTACTCGTATAATGACAAAGTATAATAACAATAGCACTTGTGCAAGTTTTTTAACTACTTCTACTCAAATGAGTGCAGGCTGGCTGGAGGACACCACTGAATATGAATATCCCCCCTCCACCCCCAGGTTTCACAAATTCCAGGTTAAGAAATGCTGTCCTCGTCTACATTTGTTAGAGTTTGCTTTTGATTTGTTCGGTACGTGCACAGTATGAGTAGTACCTATATTAAACAATCTATAACTTACACCCTCCAAAAATGCCACCCTAAAGATCAATTTAATCTGCTACATGTGAGTAACTTGTTTAAAGTTACTAAACTATAGGGATGAACTCAAAAGTAACACACAATTAGTGCATTTGTATCATATTGCATGATGATAATGAGTGGCTTGACAAAAGACTCATGACAGGAACCAAAGACTGCCATGAAGATTGTATCAGTCATTGAAAAGAAGAGAGGCTATATTGAAGAAGCGCAATGATGTTCAGTTTTTTAAATTAAAATATTCCTTTTTGGTGGAACCTGAAATCTCATTAAAATTCAATAGAACTAAATATGGTAAAAAAAAATCTTATTTTTGAAGTTCATCTCTTTCAGAAATACTTAATTTTATGAGAAGACATTACTTAAAAGTCATACACATTTAAAAAATCCCCATGCGGAAATGTGACTATCAACAGTTCATAAAATTTTATAAATGTAAAAGCACTAAAACTGAACTGATTTTTGGAACTCTTCATCATCAGCTAGTGGCAACATATATGAATTTTTGTATTGCAATAAGTAAACATTTATTTAAACAAAAATATCAAAAATAAAATTGGTGAATTTGAGGTGCTGATCAAAACATCAAAGGAAGATACTGTTGGGATATCAGAGACGTGGTATCACACGGATATAAGAAACGCAGAATTGGAATTTGAGGAGTACAATGTGTACAGAAAGAATAGAAAGGGAGTAGGGGTTATGCTGTTAGTTAAGAAACACATAAAATCTAAGGAAGTGCATCCAGTTGACATGGGTGAACAGTGCAATGTTGAGTTAGTTTGGTGTGACATAAGCACTGGGAAAGCAAAATTGAGAGTGGGAGGGTGTTATAGGCCAAATGACTCTGAGTACAACGAACAACTGTACAGAGAAATAGAGCGGGCCAGTAAATCAGATTGTCTTATAATGGGAGATTTCAACTTCTGAGATATAGACTGGAACTTGTGGTCTTGCTAGTGTGTGTCACTCACACACTAGCAAGACTTTTGTGAATTTATTGGATGATTGTTTTCTACAGCAGCATTTTTGAGGTAACTAGAGGGAGTAATACTCTTGATCTGATTATCAGCAGTGATTATTCATGCAGTAAGAATCTACAGATAAAGGAACCACTAGGTGGCAGCGATCACAGTGTACTGATATGGGATTTACTCAAAGATTTAACTGTCATTGGAGGTAAAGGGAAGGGTTTTTGCTTTTGTAGAGGTGACTACAGTAGTCTCTGACAGTTTTAAATTCTATACAATGGGACCAACTTATGTTACCAACAGCAAATTCTAAATGGGAAACATTCGAGGAAGTAATATTGGAAGCTACTAGGCATTTTATTCCAACTAAGAAATATTGTTCAAGGTTTAGACCTAAATGGATGTCAGACGAACTAATGAGACTTATGGCAGAGAAGAAAAATGTATGGGATGCATATTAGTTATCAGGAGACACAGAAGCCTATGGTAGTTATAAGCCAGTCTGTAATCAAGTCACAAAGGAGATTAGGCAAGCAAATGCAGATTACAAGAAAACTTTGGCAAAGGGTGCAGGCAAAAACAACAAAGACTTCTTTACTTATATAAACTCTAGAAGGAAGGGGATGATTCAGATTGGTCCCCTTGATATCGGTGGTTCAACTGTTGATGATCCTGATCAAGTAGCTGACAAACTGAATTAGTGTTTTGCATCTACATTCAGGGAGCTAAATGATTTTGTAATACCTGAGAGCAAAGCGGAAGAGAAATTGTTGAAGTTAAAACACAAGAAAGGCACCTGGGGTGGATGGGTTGAATCCAGTTATATTAAAGGAGGTAGCAAAGGAAGTAATCAAACCCTTAAGCATGATTATGAGAGAATCCTTGGACTCGGGGGAATTCCTCACAAGACTGGAGATGTGCAAATGTAATTACACGAGTCACCTTTTCATTCAACAGTTCACAGAGGGGCATGAAAAGGTGACATGTGTAATTACAAACCTCTTAGTTTAACTTCTGTTCCAGGGAAAATAATGGAGTCACTTGTTAAAGAAGCACTGCAGGATCATCAAGACAAGACTGCAGTTACAGTTCAAACACAGCATGGGTTTGTTAAGGGAAAGATATGAAGTTTTCTGAGCAATGCAGACAAGCTGCCAGAGTAGGTCATGGGGTCTTGTCAATGGATTCCATATACAGGAATTTTGCGAGCAGGGATAAGGAGGTGATTATCTCCTTGTATAAGGCAATGGTCAGGCCACACCTTGAGTACAGGTTGGGAAGCCTCATTTTAGGAAGGATGTAGAGTTGCTAAAATGAGTGCAGAGAAGGGCAACAAGATTGGTGAGGGGGAACAAAGAGGGTGCAAACTGCAACTTCTGGAGCCGAGGCACCTGCGAGGTGATCTGATTGATGTGTATAAGTCTTTGAATGGATTGAGCAGGCTCAATGCTGATGGGATTCTTCCTCTTGCTCAGATTACAAACATGAGAGGTCATAGATTCAAACTTAGGAAAGACTTGTAGAATAGATGTACAGGAGTTTGCCTTTAGCCAGCAGGTAGTTGATTGCTGGAACAAACTTCCATCTGTTGTTGTGGAAGTTGATAGCTTAAATAAATTCCAGGCAGAACTAGACAAACATTTGGAATGAATGGATCAGTGAAATGGGAAGGTTTTTTTTTTTTTTTTTTTTGGCTGATACTGTATGAGCTTGCTTTCTTGCATCATGTGCCTCTACTAATGCTAAAGTCTTGTCTGACCAATTTTATTGGATACTATGATATGGTTACAAAGGAACTGGATGAAAGAAATAATTTTGATATATATTTGGATTTTAGGAAACCTTTTAATACTGTTGCACATGGAAGATGACTGTATAAATTGGAGCATTATGGCAGGAAGGGCAGGTTGCTGCTATGGATAAAGGGATGGTTAAGTGAGAGAAGACAGAGTGGTAATCAGTGGATATTGCTCTTTGTAGACTAGTTATTACTGGAGTCCTCCAGGGTTCTGTGTTGGGCACATTGTTGTTTTTATCAATGTATTGATGAAAGAATATCAGGCTTAATGTTCAAGTTTGCAGATGATACAAAGGTTGGTGCGATTGTTAATGACAATACATTACTGCAACAGGATCTAGAAAAGTTGTGCAGATGGGCTGAGCGGTGGCAATTGAAGTTTAATATTGACAAATGCAAAGTACTGCATATGGGTAGCAATAACACCAGAGTAATGTACCAATTGTGCAGTACTACACTAGGGGGTAGTGGAGAATGAAGACCTGGAGATAATTGTGCAGTCAGATATGAAGTTTTTCTGAGCAGTGCAGACTGGCTGCAAGAGTAGCTCATGGGGTCTTGTCAGTGATATCCCCTTGTATAAGACATTGGCCAGTCCATACTTTGAGTACTGCATACAGGAAGCCCTATTTTAGTAAAGATGTAGAGCTGCTGGAACGTGTACAGAGAAGAGCAACGAGATTGGTGAGCTTGATCTTAATAACAGATTAAAAAAAATTTTCAGAAGAAGGATTCTGAAGGAGCTAATGTGACACAAGCTGTGATAGAAAAATGTTATGAAAGCCATTGATGATACCAATGAAAAGAAAAGACTGTTTGCTGCATAAGAAGCTGGAAAAAAGAAAAGAGTAATTACTAACAAGTTTGTTACCTAAAAGAATTATTTGTTGTTGTTTTTTTACGTATATAACTAAGCTGATTTGTATTATTATATTAATTAATGAAACAATAATTGTGGTTGTATCCATCCAGACAGAATTTAACTTTTACACAAATCCTCAACAGTTTTGATGTCATAATTCTTATCTTTTCTGTTCATCCAGCTTTTGACAAGAGATTCTCTGTTTAAAGAATAAAGGAGGAAAAAAGAAGAGGAAGAAGAAGGGAAAAAAAATAATTTCTTAATTTTGCATGGTATTAGCATTGGCCACACAGTTAAAGGAAGCCTGAGACTTTTGCTGCAAAAAAAACCAAAAAACCCATTCTTTGTGTTTATATTTTGAATTTACCCCAAAAGGTTAGCTGCAATTGTGGTAACAACTTATTCCATTGATTAACTCCAGTCTGTAATTCTTCCCTCCAGAGTGGAATTATATCGTTATCTTTACAAAAAAGTATTCAATAAATAAACATATTCTACACTCCAGACTGCACGTGGAATTGATGTCTGTCTCTCTGCCTTATAATTGTTTGTTGCTCTAGCACAGACTTCCTGTCATTTAAACTTGGTATGTCTTTCCTCTTGTAACCTCATATAAGATCCCTTGAGGAATCTTGTACTTACTAAGGCACATCATGCTAATAAAATTCCCTCCTTCAAAAGCCTTGCAGAAACCCTGAAGTCCAGAATTAACCCATGAGGCTTTCAGCATATAGTCCTCCTTATTTGTGTCTGCAACTCATTCCTGAACTGCAGACACAGATACACCTAAACCTCTTTTTACGTGATAGATACGTTCCTAAAAATTACACGTAAAAAGAACTACTGACTCCATAGAAAAAGTGAAGATTGGTTCCAAACCTGAAATAAAGCAAAATAATGAGAAAAAAAAAAAAAACAAACATTAAATTTGTTAGGATCATAAGATTTTTATTTACATTTCATGGAGAACACACATACATATAATAAATTTTAATAACTTTAAAAAAAAACATATTCATTTCAGTTGTTTGCTAAGGATTCTATTAAAAAAATTATGTTATTCGCTATCAGTTTCTGATAGCGAATAACATAATTCGCTATCAGACTGTAATATCACTAGATATTATTCAGACTGTAATATCACTAGAACTACTAGATATGGTATTATCGTCATCGACTTTCACCTCAACTTGTGGAATTCTTCTTGTCGTGTCTTGAACAAAAGTACCACTGATTGTTTCAGTAGTTTTAGGCATGAACTCAGTTATTAATCGCTGAGTCACGATATAGTTCTCTGTATGAAGACATTAACAACTTAAGTTCACGTGAAAACTTCCCAGCACATTCTTCATTTGGATCATGTCGGGCAAAATAATTGCCTAAATTACTGGCCAGTTTAAGACCTTTAATTATATCAGCAGTAAAAGTAGGATTATCTTGATCATTATCTTCTTCGCTTTCAGAAGTCTCAGAAACAATCTCCACTATTTCGTCTTCGCTAAGAGGTTTATTAATTAACAATTCTTCGATATCTGCCGATGTAAGATCATCGAATCCTTCTCCGCCAATTTCACATGCCAAACTTATTATATTGGGGAATTCTGCAGTATGATTGAAGGGAACAGGAGCATTCTCTTTAACACATGCGGGCCAAATACCATTCCAGCATGCATTAATAGTTTCTGGTCTCAATTCAGATAACGAAAATCGAACCTGATCAATACAATCCATAATTGAAAATTTTTTCTGCACATCCATAACTGACAGTGTTTCATTATCATTTAGCTTGTTCAAAACAAACTGAAATGTTCATCTGACATAAATGTTTTAAAAGTCGCAATTATACCCTGATCTAGAGGTTGTAGCAATGATGTGGTATTGGGCGGCAGAAAACAAAATTGCACATTTGGGTGCTCTATGGCAGGATGACTGGGTGCATTATCAAGAATCAAAAGCACTTTAAATTTGAGACACTTGTCATTCAAATAGCGTCTAACTTCTGGCACAAAATGTTTGTGGAACAACTCAGTGAAAATATCAGTGGTCACCCAAGCTTTTTTGTTGGCCATCCAACGAACTGGCAATTTTTGTAAAATCTACGCCTTTCATTGGCCGTGGTCTTATTGATCGATTTATGAGCAGTGATTTTAACATCCGATCTCCTAAAGCGTTCGAACAAAATAGGAGTGTTATGCGATCCTTTGCTGCTTTGAACCCACCAACAGTTTTTTTGCATTTTTGATACGTAAGTTCTGTTTGGCATTTTATTCCAGAAAAGGCCAGTTTCATCCATATTCCAAACTCGTTCACGAGTGTAACCTCCATCTTCAATTTTTTTAGCAACTTTTTGTGGAAATGCTTTAGCAGCTGTTTCATCAGCAGAAGCCGTTTCACCTTTAATTTTTATGTTATGAAGAGCATGTCTTTTAATAAACTTAGCCAGCCAACCATTGCTTGCATGAAATTCATATTTTTTTCTCGATTGAGATGAAGTATCTGGCTGCAGTTTTTTAATCTGTTCATAAAATCTCAATGCTGATTGCTTGATGGAATTTCCGTCAACTGGCATTCTTTTTTTTGTACATTATTTTCTATCCACATCACTAAAGCTTTTTCAGCCTTTTCTAGAACATCTCTTGTGTTATGATGATAATTTCGCGCTCGATTTTGTACCAGAACATACTGCTTTTCTAATAGCCTCTTCATTTTTCTTTATAGATCTGATAGTTGATTCACGGACTCCAAAATGCTTACCCACAGCCGTCGCACCTTCCCCAGTTTGAAGACGATATAAAATTTGAATTTTTATATCCAAGGAAACGGCTTTCCTTATTTTTTTGGTTATCGGCAACATCATGTGAGGGCTGGATTAAAATCTTCAGTTAATGAAATGAAAGTTTGATAATTACATACTGTACAATGTAGCTTACCATTTATTAATTCTTGGCAAAATTATTAATTTTATAATGCGATTTTTATTTTGATTGTGTTTATTTTCAACAATTTCTCCTCCACTTTACTCTCAGTTATTACAAGATTATCTAGTTTACTGCCAGAGTTGAATACACCTCTGGCATTCCCCTCCCTGAATAACTCCTCATGTGTGAATGTCGATGCAAAATATTCATTTAGTTTGTTAGCTACCTGAGCAGGATCATCAACAGTTGAACCATCGATATCAAGTGGACCAATCTGATTCATCCCCTTCCTTCTAGAGTTTACACAAGTAAAGAACTCTGCTGTTTTTCTTTGCATCCTTTGCCAAAGATTTCTTGCAATCTGCCTTCACCTGCCTAACCTCCTTTGTAACTTGGTTACAGACCATCTTATATCTATCATAGGCTTCTGTGTCACATGTTAATTTATATGTATCCCATGCATTTTTCTTCTCTGTCACGTCTGATTAGTTGTCTATAAATAAATACTGTATTCTACTGTTCATTGTAGATAATACACAATATATAACTAAATTATTATGTGAACTGAATATTAAAAGAAATTATTTAATCAGAATTAGAGGTAGTATGTGGTACATATATACAGCAAAAGTCCGAAAATCTGGACTGCTCTGGGACTGGGTTGATCCGGATTCTCAGGCAGTACTTTTAAAATTCAAATTTAAGATGGAATAAAGAAGAGATGACCAGGTAAATTTTGACAGTTTATTCATTAGCAAACAAAGCATGCTTCATTTATCGAAACGAGCAGTTTTAAAGAAAAATAAAGTCAACACCTGACAAAGATGTAAACAAAAATTTTCACCACAAAAAAAAAGAGCATCTAATGCTTGAAATTGTGTTTAAAAATGAACAATGTAAAAGAAAAATACAGTATATAAATGAAAGAAGAAGATACATATTTTATATAAATTATTTGTTTTTAGTTTATTAACGAAACATTTTCATATAAAATACAAAATGCAAAAAAACAAACAAAATATTTATTTGTTCTTTACCATGATTTCTGTTGCGTCTGTTGCACTGCTTGTGGATGGAACACTTGCCGCTTCTACTCAATCTGCTGCACTGCTTGATGCTTCTATTGCTTTCTTTAAATACTTTTGTCCTCCATAGCCAGGTGGGAAGGAGCAGCAGTGCGTAGCACAGGCTTCTTGATTAGACCGGGGTTCGAGCCCCTCACCACCAAATACGGAGGATGCGGAAAGGTCAGGGAATGACCACCGCATATCCCGGAGCAATATGGCCTTAGTTGCTAATGCTCCTAAAAACCAAATAACAAACAAACAAAACAAACAAATACTTTTGTATATCATCTTGTTTATGACTTTGTAATTTCTTTGTGATAAAATTATGCACCATGTGCACATGCATGACGTCTCGAAGACTGAAGCTATGGTTCTGTTCCTTAAATTTAATAAATGTTTCAGTGGACTTTTCTGTAGTAGCGCTATATATCTTTTCTTCTTCAACTTTGTCATTTTATTCACCAGATTCTTCTGAATAATTCTTTTACCTTATCAGGAGTTATAATGCTTTGATTAATTTCTTGATCAGTGAAAGTCGCTGTAACTTCAACATCATCTTCATTGCGTATCCACTTTTCTGTGTCATCAGCATTAAGTTTGCATAGAGGGTTGCCTTCCATACATAATTTAACAGTTTCCATCAGTTCTTTCACTTCAGATGCCTTCAGCTTTATGTGAAATCCTTCGAAATTTTCGTTTAGATTAGATTGCAGATCTGCAGACATCACGTTCAGCCATAACTTTTGCCACACTCTTAAAAGAGTTACAGGCTTGACTGCATTCCATGCAGTCATGAGTGAAAATGTTGCATCTTTAATTGTAAAACTGTGTTGAAATTTTGAAGTGGTGACATTCTTATGCATCATTTTCATCATAAAATCATTTTTATAGTGACATTTAAAGTTCCTAATGACTCCTTGATCCATGGGTTGGATTAATGGTGTTACGTTTGGTGGCAAGTAACATGCAAAAATATTTCCACAGTCAGACACTAATTTTGATTCGTGGGGGTGGGCCCTACAGTTGTTGAGAAGTAGCAGGCACTTTGTATTTGCAATCTTCCCTAATTTTCTCAAGTTCTAACAAACTGATGGAACAAAATCATGAACAAACCAATCGCGAAATATATCTTTGTCCATCCAAGCATTCTTTTGGGTCTTATAGGTCACAGGTAAGTGCAAAATTCCTTTAAAGGCCTGTGGACGCTGAAATTTTCCAATCACCAAAAGTTTAACTTTATGCTGACCTGAAGCATTAGCACACGTAAGAATAGTTACTCTTTCCTTATTAAGCTTAAACCATGTTGTATTTCGTTCTTGGTTTCCAGCCAAAGATTTTGTGGGCAAACACTTCCAGTGAACCGCTGTTTCATCAGCATTATAAATTTGATTGGCTGTAAGGTCATAGTCAGATACAATTTTTTCAAATGACAGCCAACTATCTTTCTCCACCAATATCTAACTGTCTAATACCATGACGAGTCTTGAAATTCCTAAGCCATTCATTACTAAATGTGCACTCTGATTCAATGTTCATTTGCTCCTTAAAAGACCTTGCTTTGGCAATAAGAATCAGCCAGAAATTGCCATACCTTCCGATTGTTTTAACAAAAACCATTCGTACAACACTTTACCAAGATTCTCTAATTTTGGCCAATGTAAACTTTTTCTCTCAGCAATTTTATTTTAAGGCTCAGATGAGGCTGTGAATTCTAGAATTTTATTCTTTGCCTTTTTTATATCGTAAATTGTAGACTTTCCGATGTTGTATGTTTCCATTAGAACAGCATTGCTCACACTACTTTCTAGTTTCTTAATTATTTCAAGTTTGTCACTCAGTTTCAACGTGTTCTTCTTTCTCTTCACACCATGAAGTTTATCTATTTTAGGAGCCATTATTATGGGCTTTTAAATATGTATGCTATATATGGTAAACGGAAAGAGTAGGACAAAATTTATAACATTGCCATGGTTTGATTGCTCGTTTCAAAATGGCAACTGCACGCTCGCTTGTTGCTGGGCATCTGTGGCGCTTACACACACACACACACACACACACAAGGCCACTAAATTTAAAAAGTTGGTGAGTTTTCGAAAAGTCTGGATTCTTGGGTGGTCCGGATTTCTGGCATCCAGATTTTCGGACTTTTACTGTATTTTTAGACAGTTTGTGATAGACAGTTCGTGGTATTTAATTAAATATAAATGAGCAAACTTTTACAATAAAAATACCTGGAAGCTTTCACTAATAATATACAGTTAGAATTCTTTGAATTACACAAGTTTGCTCATGTGTAAAAGTTTAATGTTTCAAGTTGTAATATTAGCCAGCTTATCTTTTATTACTGAAGAGTTCTTGAAGAGTTGATTAGTTCTGCTTTGTAGGCTAAAGTGAAAGCAGACAAGAACAGACAAAGGGTTGAGGAGGCATTTCTAAAGACGACTCATGCCCAGAGGCAGGAAGCTGCTCAACAGAGAAGAGAAGAAAAAAGACGGGCAGAAAAAGAACGTATGATGAATGAAGAAGATCCAGAAAAGCAAAGAAAATGGGAGGTAACTATATATTTATTGACTGCATAATTTGATATACAATCAGACCTCTATATAATGAAATTGATCGTTCCCTTGAAAAAATTTGTCATAAGGAAATATGACCTTTTCAACAATGAAAAATAATGTAAATTCAGAACTACACTAAAAGATGGGAAATAAATCAGAAGTAAGTGGGAATGGTTACAGTTTCTAACATTTTAAAACAATTTATTAATGCATACGTATTAAGAAATAACTATGTACATGATGCACAAAATATATTAGTACACTTTTAAGAATTATGTCATAAAATATTTGGTTATTTTTTTGTTGTACACTGGATTCTACTGAACACCATTCACAAAAATTTTCGAATTTGTTTAAACTTTAACCACTGAGATATATTTTCTGTTACGTTTTCTTCCCACTGAAGGCCTCGATGCAAAGTTTCAAATGGTGCCAATGTTTCTTGTTTGGAATATTTGATATTGCCCTCATTTTCATTCAACTCATTGTCGATATTGTTACTAGTTCTTTAAATACGCTCCAAAATGTTGGAGTCACTTGGATATTGAGCTACTATGACACCATTATCAACCTCTAAAAATTCATCCAGAACAATTTATTTACTAATCAAACCTCGCTTGCAACTTTTCCCAAGATTGCCAATGTCTTCTAATAGTTCATCCCTCTCATCTCTGTTAATTAGCATTTTAGTAAAACCTGCTTTTGCAAAACAATTCATAATCATTGTTTCCATCACATCTTGACTCCACACTTTCGCCAAATGTGATGCACATCCACAAATCTATAGGTTGGTTGGTTTCCATTTTCAGTATGCGCCCTCGGTAGTGCATTTTCAAATTCTTGATAATGCCTTGGTCCATTGGCTGCAGTCATGTCTGGATTTAAACTTGTTGTGGCCCTAAACTATAACATATACACCGATGAGTCAAAACATTATGACCAGCAAGTCATTATGCAAATCAAAGCAACTGCAGGTGAACTACTGCGTGGGTTGAGACACGGCATAAAAGCTACCTGATACCGAGCTCCATTATTCAGTGTTACTCTTGTTCTTCAGATGGGAAAGGCAGCAGATTTAAGCGAGTTTGACAGAAGCCAAATTGTAATGGCCAGACAAATGGACCAGAGCATATCCAAAACGGCACAGCTGGTGGGATGCTCATGGTCAGCTGTGGTTAGTATCTACCGAAAGTGGTCTGGGGGGGGAGAAACCCAACAACCACTGGCCGGCGAGGTGTTGGACGACCATGGCCCATCGATGCTCGAAGTGAGCAAAGGCTCTCCCAGATGGTACGTGGCAACAAAGGATCAAAGGGAGACACAGGTAATTACAGACCTCTTAGTTTAACTTCTGTTCCAGGAAAATTAATGGAGGCACTAATTAAAGAAGCACTGCAGGATCATCTAGACAAGACTTCAGTTATAGCTTGGACACAGCATGGTTTTTTTAAGGGAAAGTTTTGCTTGACCAATTTGATTGGATACTATGATGTGGTCACAAAGGAACTGGATGCAGGGAATAACTTTGATATCGTATATTTGGATCTTAGAAAGGCTTTTGATAATGTTGCACATGGAAGACTGCTGAACAGATTGAAGACTGCTGAGCAAGGGATAGTTGAGTGGAAGAAGACAGAGAGTGGTAATCAATGGACACTGCTCTTCGTGGACTAATGTTATTAGTGGAGTCCCTCAGGGTTCAGTGTTGGGTCCATTGTTGTTTTCTGTATTTATAAATGATATTCATGATGATACGAAGGTTGGCAAGGTCTTTAATGACACTAATGACAGTACACTGCTTCAACGTGATCTAAAAAAATTGAGCAGATAGGCAGAGGTGGCAAATGAAGTTTAACATTAACAAATGTAAAGTACTACATATGGGAAGCAGTAATCCCAGAGTAACTTATCAACTCTGTGGTACCACACTGACAGTGGTAGAGAATGAAAAGAACCTGGGGGTAATTGTGCAGGCAGATAGTCTGCAAGAGTAGCTCATGGTGTCTTGTCAATGATATACAGGAATTTTTCTAGCACAGATGAGGTGATTATCCCCTTGTATAAGGCAATGGTCAGGCCACACCTTGAGTACTGTATACAGGTCTGGAGGCCTCATTTTAAGAAGGATGTGGAGCTGTTGGAACGAGTACAGAGAAGGGCAAGAAGATTAGTGAATGGAACAAAGGGTTGCTCTTATGAAGAAAGGCTTAAGTTTTGAAAATTACAGTGTCTGGAGACTAGGCACTTGCGAGGTGATCTGATTGAGGTGTATAAAGCCTTGAATGGTTTGAGCATGCTCAATGTGGATGGGATTCTTGCTCAGAATAATCGCCTGAGAGGGCATAATTTCAAATTGAGGAAAGACGGTTGTAGGATAGATGTGTGGAAGTTTGCCTTTAGCCAGCGGGTGGTTGATTGGTGGAACAAACTTCCATCTGTAGTTGTAAAAGTTGATAGCTTAAATAGATTCAAGGCAGAACTTGACAGACATTTGGAGTGAGTGGATGGCTGAAATAAGGGTGTGTGTTTTTTTTTTTTTTTTTTTTGGCTGATGTTATATAAGCTTGCTTTCTTGCATCATGTACCTTTGCTAATGCTAATTTCTGTTCACTGACATTTTGGGGGGGGGTGTGTAAAACTTAAAGGAGTAAAAAGGTAAGCAATCAGTAACAAAGAACACTGTACTCACAAATTGCAACTAACACAATACGTGCAAATGAGATTTGGAGTAACAAGTTTACGAAGCTTAAAAAAGTAGGAATGAAGAGAAGATTCTGAAAATTAATTTGTTTTTTATATGATTGAAGAGGAAGGGGACACACATTTCACCATAATAATAACCCACAGAATTCCAGCTATCAGTATTATTGCAAATGCAAGAAGATGGAATTTACCACTTGTTTACAATAGATTGCACTAACAGAAAAAACCAGTGGAAAGTGCAAATTGTTTTATGGTAGTGACCTCCAGAAATGTCCATATTACGTTCTTAGCGTTTTTTCACCAACCTTTCATGGAGTAAAATAAAATTAAAATAAAATAAAACAAAACAAATCTTGATAACTATATTTACAATAACCTGTATTTACAAAATTAATATACGTATTTATATGATTGAAGAGGAAGGGGACACACATTTCACCATAATAATAACCCACAGAATTCCAGCTATCAGTATTATTGCAAATGCAAGAAGATGGAATTTACTACTTGTTTACAATAGATTGCACTAACAGAAAAAACCAATAAACTGGAAAGTGCATTGAATTAGACGATGCCACTATCACCGATCGGGCGCATAGGTTCTGGGACCGTAAGTGGCTCGAGAGTTTGCGGATCAGCTCTACAACCAACATTAATAGGGATAGGGGTGTACGGATTCACCCCCTTTTAGAGACTATTATCCTAAAAAAGGATGAACGGTTCCGTACGACTTCCGTTCGAGCCACTTCCGGTTCCACAATGCAAGAGAGCGGAACACGTGAGAATGGAAACATGTGATGCCTACCATTACCCTGCTGATATGTAAAGGTGTACTGAATAATAGAGAGTACTGCTGAAGAAGAAGGCTGGAGCCTTTGAAAGCTACGGGATTTTATCGCTTTTAACTTAGTATATTTTAATGCATTTTAATCTTGTGTTTTAATACTTTTAATATTGTAATACGTATATTAATTTTGTAAATACAGGTTATTGTAAATATAGTTATCAAGATTTGTTTTGTTTTATTTTATTTTAATTTTATTTTACTCCATGAAAGGTTGGTGAAAAAAACGCTAAGAACGTAATATGAATATACCCAACCTCAGAGGCCTATTTGAGGAGTCCAGAAATGTCCTTTAGAAAAATATCACAAAGGCATTCAAAATTGATTTCTATAACGAAACATATGAAAGGGTAGTGCATTTTAATGATTTGAATTGGTTTTTTGAAATTAAAGCAGCTGATTCCACATGATAAGTAATCATGTTAACTGGCACCTACTTATTTCACTTTAAGATGGGATGGGCTTACAATTGTCTTTGATCGGGTCATGTGGTCCTTCCTCTCAACCAGTAGTAGTGTTTATAAACGTGTTGGCTGAGTGTTTTGTTTTTGCATCCTTTAGTTGAAGTGATTTTTTTTGCATTGTGCATTAATCAATCTATTAGTTTTATTAAATTTTTTAATCACTATGTACAATTTCCATTATAAAAATCACCTTTTAGAGAGATAAATAGCTTAGTTATATAGTGAAAATTCCAACTTCTTAGGTCTTGGAAAGAATTACCAAAAAGCAATGCATTATTGGGTTCACATTATATTTTCATAATACAATGGTGTCTTTGGAACAGCTTAATATCATAAAGCGGGGATTCACTATATAATCACCATAAACACAGCATTGAATTATTGCAAAAGTTTTCAAACCTTTTTTAATAACGGCACCCCTACTCAATTTTCTGCCTGTTATATCCGATTCTCTCTCTGTGTGTGCATGTTTATAAATTAATTATAAAAATTACATTTCATATATACAGTATATAATAATTTTATTCTTTATATAGAGATACTAAGTAAACATCGATTATAGATCACCACAAAATTAAAAAGATACTGTACACCTTTTTATAATGAAATAAACATATAAATTTAAAAAATAATATGTTTAAGTAACTTTAGCATTAGCATTAGCAGAGGCATATGATGCAAGAAAGCAAGCTTATTCAGCATCAGCCAAAAAAAAAAAAAAAAAACCCACTCCCATTTCACCCCTCCGTTCGTTCGAAATACCTGTCCAGTTGAGCTTTAAATTTGTTTAGGCTATCAACTTCAACAACCAGTGATGGAAGTCGGTTCCACCAACCAACCACCCGCTGGCCAAAGGCAAATTTCCGCACATCTATCCGACATCCGTCCTTCCTCAATTTGAATTTATGCCCTCTGAGGTGATTATTCTGAGAAAGATGAAGAATCCCATTGGCATTGAGCATGCTCAAACCATTCAAAGCCTTATACACCTCTATCAGATCACCTCGCCGGTGCCTAGTCTCCAGACTCTGTAATTTGCAAAACTTAAGCCTTTCTTCGTAAGAGCAACCCTTTGTTCCATTTACTAATCTTGTTGCCCTTCTCTGTACCCGTTCCAGCAGCTCTACATCCTTCTTGAAATGAGACCTCCAGACCTGTATACAGTACTCAAGATGTGGCCTTACCATTGCCTTATACAAGGGAATAATCACCTCCTTATCCCTGCTAGAAAAATTCCTGTATATCATTGACATGACACCATGAGCTACTCTTGCAGCTCGTCTGCACTGCTCAGAGAACTTCATATCTGCCTGCACAATTACCCCCAGGTCCTTTTCATTCTCCACCACTGTCAGTGTAGTACCGCAGAGTTGATACGTTGCTCTGGGGTTACTGTTTCCCATATGCAGCACTTTACATTTGTCGATGTTAAACCTCATTTGCCACCTCTCAGCCCATCTGTTCAACCTGTCCAGATCCTGTTGCAGCAGCATAGCGTCAGTATTGTCCTTAACGACCCTGCCAACCTTTGTATCATCTGCAAACTTGGACATTAAACTTGATATCCCATCATCAATATCATTCATAAACACCGAAAACAACAACGGACCCAACACTGAACCTTGAGGAACTCCACTAATAACATTAGTCCACGTTGAGCAGTGTCCATTGATTACCACTCTCTGTCTTCTGCCACTCAACCATCCCCTTATCCATAGCAGCAATTTGCCTCCAATGCCACACTGCTCCAATTTGTGCAGCAGTCTTCCATGTGCAACAGTATCAAAAGCCTTTCTAAGATCCAAATATATAATATCAAAGTTATTCCCTGCATCCAGTTCTTTTGTGACTACATCATAGTATCCAATCAAATTGGTCAGGCAAGACCTGCCCTTAACAAAACCATGCTGCGTCTGAGCTATAACTGAATTCTTGTCTAGATGATCCTGCAGTGCTTCTTTAACTAGTGCCTCCATTAATTTACCTGGAACAGAAGTTAAACTAACAGGTCTATAATTACTTGTGTCAGCCTTTGAACCTCCTTTGTGAATTGGGGTCACATTTGCACATCTCCAGTCCATGGGTACCTCCCCTGAGTCCAAGGAAGCTCTCATAATTATGGCTAAGGGTTTGCTTACTTCCTTTGCTGCCTCCTTTAATATAACTGGATAGATCCCATCCACCCCAGGTGCCTTTTTTATGTTTATCCTCAACAATCTCTCCTCCACTTTCCTCTCAGTTATTACAAAATCATCCAGCTCACTGCCAATGTTTACTTTACCTACATCATTCTCCTTCCTGAATAACTCCTCATGCGTGAATGTAGATGCAAAATACTCGTTTAGATTGTTAGCCACCTGAGCAGGATCCTCAACTGTTGAACCATCAATATCCAGTGGACCAATCTGATTCATCCCTTTCCTTTTCGAGTTCAAGTATGTAAAGAACTCTTTTCTGTTTTTCTTTGCATCCTTTGCCAAGGATTTTTCATAGTCTGCCTTTGCCTGCCTAATCTCCTTTGTGACTTGGTTACAGACCAACTTATATCTATCATAGGCTTCCATGTCACCCGTTAATTTGTATGTATCCCATGCATTTTTCTTCTCTGCCACATGTCTCATTAGTTCATCTGACAACCATTTAGGCCTAAACCTTGAACAATATTTCTTAGTTGGTATGTAAAGCCTGGTAGCCTCCAAGATTAGTTCCTTGAATGCTTCCCATTTTGAGTTTGCTGTTGGTAACATCATCAGTTGGTCCCACTGTATAGAATTTAAATACTGTCTCAGACCATCATAGTCGCCTTTACGAAAACAAAAACCCTTCCCTTTACCTCTGATGGTAGTTACCTCCTTGAGTAAATCCCACTTCAACACACTGTGATCACTGCCACCTAGTGGTTCATTTATCTGCAGGTTCTTAATGCATGAAGAATCACTACTGATAATCAGATCAAGAGTATTGCTCCCTCTTGTTGCCTCACGAACATGCTGATGTAGAAAACAATCATCCAATAAATCCACAAAAGCCTTGCTAGTGTGCGAGTGACCAACCCACAAATTCCAGTCAATATCTGGGAAATTAAAGTCCCCCATTATAAGACTCTCTGATTTACTGGCCCACTCTATTTCCCTGTACAATATCTTATTATACTCATCAGAGTCATTAGGCCTATAGCACACTCCTACTCTCAATTTTGATTTCCCTATGCTTATGTCACACCAAACTTAAACAAATTACGTGGCACCCCTGAATTGTTGTTTTCAATTCAGGGTTGAAAACCACTGAATTATTGGCTTCAGTCTTCATGCAGTTCTACTAAGATAAGAAGTCAACTGAATAAGGTGTATTTTGCACTTGCAACATTGCTCAGAATACTTTTGAACAGTGTTTCCTTCAGGGATATGTGGATTAATACCAATCCACATTCATGACATTGGTGTGAACAAAAATTTTTATTTCAGTGATAGACTGAAATCCTTACACTGAGGATTACCTTCACAAAGTGTGAGGAGTTAGAAAAAAAACTTCTGCATTTTATGGGAACCTCTCTCCCCTCAACCACAGATTTCAGTCAGGTTATCGGTAATATCCACAATGAAATAAATCCCAGGTTAGATACATAGTTTCATAATTAATGTCTTTTTCAACAACAAGGAATTTTGTAAGAAACTCAACTATATCATTATTCCGCCAGACCTTTTGGTTAAATGTATGCTCAGCACGACTGAAACAAAACCAGAAGTTCTGTATGTGCAGCTGAGTACTGTATTACTTGTTTTTCTCTGAGCACTGTTCCCAGACTTTTGTTTGTGTGTGTGGTATCTTGCTTTGTGAATAAATATTTCCTCTAGATGTGTGTACTCTAATTTTTCTTATTTGAAGTTGATTTTTATGGTTTGCAGTCTCCCCCACCCCTCCTTCCTACCCCAACATCACAACCAGATCAGAGGAGTTTACAGCTAATCATTTTAACAGTGATACAAAGTGATACAATAGTTAACTCTATTTATTAGCAGTACTTGAACCAGTGCCAACACAAACACTACTGCACTCCTTTGCTTGTTCACTCTGTTACAATTATCAAGATAGTTTGTCTTGTAGTGGTATTTGTGAAGGTGGTATGGCAAAGGATAGTAAATGCTGAAGAAGTTGAAGGGTGTCTGAGGTATAAGAGTTCGTTTTTAATAAATTGACTCATTTTATACAAGGTAAATTATAGTGGTTCATTTATTTTGTTCCATCGTAAATGGAATAAAATAAAAACAAAAAATGTTTTTGCAGTTACTGTAGTATTATTTAACATTTTGAACTTTTTTGTTTTAAAAAAACAAACAAATAAAAATTATAGCATTAAGATGCTATAGATTCCCCTCCCCATGACAAAAAGTCCCAGAATGAATTTCAAGGGCCCTTGGGGGGGGGGGGGCTTGAAAATGTATGAATGAAGCATATCGCTTTTGAAAAAAGGTCTTTGCATTTTCAATATAATTTTTCATTTGCAACATAATTTTCTATTTTTCTGTATGATATGTATTGTTGTGACATCTGGAATGCCTTCTGTTGCATTCCAGACTCACTTGTTTTGAAAATACTATTTTTATTTGGCTGAAAAATATATAGCAAACTCAGTTTAAGGGACTGTATGAAGATAAAGCTTGTTTGCTAATCCTAATTGTCCATTAAATGCATATACAGGGTGAGTCAGAATTATGTACACACACTTTTAACAATCTCATAATAAATTTAAATACTCTTTTCATTTAACAGCTTTGTTACATGTTTAGGTTCTATTTAAAAGACACTCATTTAAAACTCATTAAGGAATCACAAATAAGACCTAAATAAATATGTAATGATACTGTTTATTTTCTAGGAACGTGAACATCGAAGAGAACTTAAAAAACGAGCGCCAAAAATGAAACAGATGAAGGTTAAAACCCTCTAGAAGAAATTATCAACTTTTTTTTTTTTTTTTTTTTTTTTTGGGCATTTGTATATTTAAGGCAATCATGTTCAAAGTACAGATCAACTTATACATTAAATACGTATACTGACAGTGTCTGAAAAGAGATTTTAAAAATGCCTTTAAAATTAATTTATTGACCTTCAGAGATTTTTGGTATGTTACAGTTCTGGGTATGAATGCCATATGCCTTCTACTTAAAATAAAAATATTTACACATAAGTCTTTCCTTTTTTTTTTAATGGAACTGAAAGGACACACAGAAAAATCTGTTCAACTAAATAGGCTAGAAGCACATAAAAAGTGAGAACTGTGGTTAAGAACTACAGTCCTCACTTACTACCATGTTTATGTGCTTAGCTCCAACAATAGTATGATCCAGACAAAACAAACTACAAGCAACAGTGCTCAGTCATTTTATGAAACATTGTGGCCAAGCAAGCAGCATAATATCTTCTTTTAACTGCAAATAGAAATAAATATTTTAATTTATTCCCATTTTCCTAACCTCATTGGATATAAGTTTCATAATGATAAGCGAGGTTAAGGAAAGTGAGAAACAAAGGCAAGTGTATTGAAGGCAACCTTTTTACAATTACGGAAAACTTGCATTGAAAATCATGCATGATCAAGAAACTAACTCTTGTTGCAAATTGTTGTGGTGGGGGTTTGATGTTGTTCTTTGAGTGGCTTTTAAAACATTTTCAGAAAAACCCTTACTTGAATGTCAAGTAAAAATTACAATAAAAAAAGTGGAAATCTATGAAGATAAAGATCCAGAATGAATAATTTACCAATACAATAAAAGGCTCACTGTGGGTCTTGTTTGAGGATTGATACTTTTTCTCATACATAATATAAGACAAAAAAAAAACTTCTATATGAAGGCAAGGGTTCAGGATCCCAAGTTTACTGAAGAAATTCTCTCTCATAAATTCTATGTACTGCGTTCCCTCATTTCTTGCTTTCTTTTAAATAAGTTATGTTAATGAAACTTACTTCTTATAAGTCAATTTTTATTTTTAATTTTCAGCTAAAAGTATACAATGCACTCACTCAGCAGCATAATGTTTCATGAAACATTGAGTGCCATTGATTACAGTTTATCTTGGCTGAGTTGTGCTGTTGATCAAGCGGACTGGTGAAAATACTAGTGAGTGGTACACCAAACATCCTTTAACTGAACCCCCTCCTCAAAAAAACTTTCCAGTATATTTTTTAGTCCTTAAAACACAAAACAAAAGGTAAATGATGATAATATTGAATATCAAACAAAAATGATAAATTTCAGATATAATGAAAAATACTGGTGAGTGGTACACCAAACATCCTTTAACTGAACCTCCTCCTCAAAAAAACCTTCCAGTATATTTTTTAGTCCTTAAAACACAAAACAAAAGGTAAATGATAGTATTGAATATCAAACAAAAATAATGATAATTTTCAGATATAATGAAAATTTTCAACTTCATTGTTAAGTAAATCATATTCAAAGAATTTACATTTTATAAGATGGCAAAAGAGTAAATTGTATAATGCGTGAAGTGGGCCAAAATCTTATATAAAAATGTTTTAAATATATTCATTTATTTTCTGGACTTTCTATAAAAATATCTAAACATCTGTAGTTACTAGTAATTCTATTAAAAAGTATGTGGTTGTATTTATATTGGTATTAATTTCACTGGATAGAAGTTACTATCTGTTGTGTCTCTCTCTCTCTCTATATATATATATATATATAATTGATAATTACTATAAAACAATAAAATTAAATTAATACATACGCCAGTAGCATAGCAAAACTGTAGAGCAAAAAATTAACATAAAAATTAAATCAACAGGGAGGGGAAAAGTAAAGGTAATAAGACTGAAGCTGTAGCCGAAAGTCTCCAAATAATTTAGAAGTTCAATTAAATCCAATTAATAATAAATCCATTTTAAATTTAAAATATAAAGCCAATTATATAATAATTTAGCGGCAACCCCCTTGTAAGGTACCTGTTCCAAGAGATGTGAAATATCACCAAAATGGGACTAAAGAGAACTACTAAAATAAAACAAAGTAACAAAATAATAGACTGACCATTATGCCCCATATCAACAGAGGACCACACAGCCAATAATGGTCATGGAATTGCTGCATTTCAATCGCTAGACGATTTGTCTATCGATTGAAATGCAGACAAAGGCGAACCGATCGAACCACCCCTTCATCCCCCCCCCCATCGATCCACAAATGCAGAGGATTTGCATAGCGGTGGTCCTTATGCAATGAGAAATAAACTATAGAACAGAACCAGCACTCCAGAGCACAGCCACACTACCGACATAATGTAAGCTTAACCAACTAATATAGACAGAAAAAAGAAAATAAAATATAGATGGCGGTATAGGCGCGCAGCTTTAGCACGTCAAACCCACTACTACCACCTGATTTATATTTGAATAATGGCTTTAAAAGTTAGAATGAAATGAAATAAGAAGATAAATAAATGTAAAGCTATCATTAGAGCTATCATTATCAATTGTGCCTATCAACAAAATGCACATACTTCACATGATGCCCAGTACATAATCGATAATTACTATAAAAAAATAAAATTGAATTAATACATACGCCAGTAGCATAGCAAAACTGTAGAGCAAAAAATTAACATAAAAATTAAATCAACAGGGAGGGGAAAAGTAAAGGTAAGACTGAAGCTGTAGCCGAAAGTCTCGAAATAATTTAGAAGTTCAATTAAATCCAATTAATATTATATCCATTTTAAATTTAAAATATAAAGCCAATTATATAATAATTTAGCAGAACCCCCCTTTTATTGGCTTTATATTTTAAATTTAAAATGGATTCTGTCAGAAAAAGTACATGGGGTTTGGCAGACTGCAAGTGGAAATGGACATCATTGAGACCACATATATTTGTGAAATGGAGTAGGAAGTGTTTGGGATTTATTATTAATTGAACTTCTAAATTATTTGGAGACTTTCGGCTACAGATTCAGTCTTATTACCTTTACTTTTCTTCTCCCTGTTTTAATTTTTCGCTCTAGAATTTGCTATGCTACTGGCGTATGTATTAATTTAATTTTTTTTTTACAGTAATTATCGATTATGTACCATATGGAGGATGTGCATTTTGCTGCGTCTAATGATAGCTTTATTTATTTATCTTCTTATTTCATTTTATTCTAACTTTTAAAGCCATTATTCAAATATATATATATATAAATCCTAAATACAGGGTGTTTCAATTAAAAAGCACTGGGGTCTATCTTGCTTATTCTTTGGTTTTGGATATCTGTCATCTGAACATCTTGTCGTATTTGGGCTGAAATTCTAATTTGTTGTTAAAAGTGAACTAAGTATTACTGTTTTGGTTTTACAATTTATAAATATAAACTTTTCTTGATCACAACTGCTTTATTTTTTCAGTGATAAAATTGTTCTTTCTTAGTTTAGTCCCAAAATGTCATCATTGTACTTCTTATGTCACTGGTTTTATCTCATAATTGAAATAAAATCAGTTTAAGTTTGTTACAGAAGTACATTGATGATGTTTTTAACTAAACCAAGGACAGGGAACCAGTTCTTCATTAAGAAAAAAATAAATTAAAAAATTTCAGTCCAAATATGATATGTGGTCTAAATCTAAAAATAAGTGAAAAACTCTGGTGCCTTTGAAATGAAACTCTGAATCAAAATTAATTTTTAACAAAAAATGATGAGCCAACTTCCACTCAAGTAACATTGTATATAAGCATTTGAACTCTGAAACTGAAGTATGGAATATCAAGCAACAGGATGATTCTTAACCTGGTGGTGATTGCAAAGGGGCTGACAGGTGACAATAAAAAAGAATCTTTGAATAAAAATTGTTGGTTCAAAGTTAATGATGAATTGTGCCTATCTAAATATAGACAGCTTTATTAAAAGAGTTCCTGAAATTTCATTGAGTAATTATAAAAAGCACCTGTTAGATCCAGACCGACTATTTTTGATTAATGGCCACATTGTACTTCACCATGTGCTTGCCCTCCAAAAAACCCCACATACATACATACATATAATATCCTATTAGTAAATTAATATTAGTATTACAGCTCTGATTCATACTATATAATATCCTAGTAATAAAAAAATCTGTTACTAGAACTGGATATAAGAGTTGAAAAGGTAAATGATACTACTTAATATGGAATTATATCTTCAAGTGCAAAGTACCTATGAGAAAATTGTAATATAAATATGTATCTAAATGAATTAAATATGTATAAAAAAAGTAATTGCAGAATTTGCAAAATAAAAATGGTAAATTAGAACTTTACATATGTTAGAAGGCAGAGTATTGTCTTCTGTCATAACAAACAATACACAATTACACGTTATCCCCTATACAAAGTTTTACTAATTTAGTACTAATCATCCTATCACATATTATAAAATATTTATTACAATTAATTTACAGTGTTGGGACAATCATCCATACTGCTGTTATTTCTAATTCATAACTTATGCTGGCAATTTGCCAGTTACTATACATTCATTTAGATGCTTTTTTCCATTGGTGTTCAATGGAAATGCTATGTCCTAGAAAAATTATCATAGCCATAGTCCCCCCAAAGAAGTTGGCTACAATTATTGTCTTCACTAATTATATTAATAATGATGCTTAATGCATTTTTCCCTAATTGTTTTGGCCCTAACTTTTCTTCTCCAACTTATGATAACATCATTACTAATATCTTTAATTTTTTCTAATTTATTGCAATTTCTGCATTTTCCCAATTTTTATATTCATTGCAAATGCATATCATATTTTGGTTCTCACCTTTGAACTTTTACCCCTCTTATTTTCTCCTATTTTTCTTTATTTCTTATAAATCTGGTAATCAACCTAACACTGAACATTACAATTAATTTTTTGTTTTATATATGTTATTTATATATACAAATTTAAGAACATATTGGAAAAAGATGCAGTGTTAAGTACATAGGTTGCCAAGCTTTAAAAGGTAGTAGAAAACTAAGGATGAAAATAAAGAGAACAGAATAGGAAATTATTTCCGATGCAAAATTACAAGTAAATAGTAGAGACTTCAAATATGTGGCCTGCAAAGTTTGGAAACTAAACTTTAGAGGAGATTTAACTATTACAAGTGATTCCAGAAATAGAGGAATAGAAGAAAAAGAAAAAAAAAAAAAAGTTGGTCATCTGTCAGGTGCTGCACAGCTGTTTTTATTACAAATGCAGATATGACCACTGCTTGGTCAAAAGACTGTTTATCCAAAACCATAAATGACATATCATTCATAATACAAGACTTGACAAATATAGTTGCCATGGTAACTAGTATATTTCAGATCACCTAAGTTCAAGTTCTTTGTTTTATGATACAATCAAAGATCAGATTAAAAATAAACAGTTACTTGAAGATTGTTCATTCCTGAAAACATATGTATCTTACAGAGCACATACATGCTGGTTGGGTGTTTGTAACCCCAGTAATTTGTCTTTTCTGATTTGAATTGCCTTAGTACACTAATAAAAAATTAATCATTTATAATTGTGAAAAGTTAATTGCAAAGAAAATTAAAAGTTTTCAATTTTCACAGAAATCATCCAGTATCATAATAAACGCTTACCTGATATCTGTTGCTTCGGGAAGTCGGAATTATACAAATTTAACACTAACAAGCAAGGTAAACACAGATGTTTTTTTAAGCATATAGGTACCCTTCCACCAGGTGTATAACTTTGGCAGGTGGTGTCTAAATTTTGAACAAATTTGGGATGACCTTTCTTAACTTATTGAGTCAAAATGTTACAATGATGTTCAATTCTAAGATTACCTGCAAAGGAGTTTTACTCCACTGGGAATTAACAAATATAATTAGTTGAACTCTAAATACAGGTAACAATTTCCTACACTAAGCCTTTATTAATACTAATGCTTTCACTAATACACCCAATTAATTTATTTGCCAACTGCTTCTGAGCTCACTTTAGGATTTGTTTTCAAATCTACAAAATTAAATAGTAAAAGATTAAATGTATGCTATTTGTTAAAAGTTATATAATGCTTTAAATGCATTTTGAAGAACATTTTTGTAAATTTTATATACATATATCCTAAATGAAAAACAAAAACATAAGTCTGAATTTACAATGGAAGATGTTATTACATATAGCTAATTTTTTTATTTGTGACAGATAGTATCTGTTTGTGATACCTTTGGAACTGCAAATTTTAAGATGCTGATGAGTTACCATTAAGTGCCTATTACTGATTATAGCTCACTATGCTCCCAGATATTGCCTGTGATGCAAAATTTTTTTTAAGATGTGTGCCAAAACTATGCATGACATATCTTATTTCACTCTGATATTGGGGAAAACTTGAATTGAGCTGTGTTGTGTTGTGTGTGTGCTACATCCTAAAGGTTTCTTTAGGATGTAGATCTTTAGATAGTGGATGATGGTTTATGTTGGGGGGCTATCCCTTTATACTTGTGATTTTTGGCCACCTCAACCATTACCTTTTGAAGGATAGTGAAGATTTGCCCTCTTGTGACATTAGACTCCTGACTGGGAGGGTCTAATGTCACAAGATAAAGGAAAAAAAGTAAAAATGCAAATTAGCCACAATAAGATTTCTTGACTTTGGCATTCTTTTCATCCATGATTCTTGCATTTTATGTATTTCAATCATATTAGACATTTACAAAATTTATTATATTCAATTATAAATACTAGTTAATACTGTCCATTCTTAGAAGATTAAATTTCTTGCTCACACACTTCTCTGGTTCTTCAGTGTTTGATGTTGAGATCTCTAATTCACAATGGATTTGAGAATGTGGTTTCTTCATCAACTAACAGGTCTGTAATTACTTGCATCACTCTGATCCTCCTTTGTGAATTGGGGTCATATTTGCACATCTCCAGTCCATGGGTACCTCCCCTGAGTCCAAGGAAGCTCTCATAATTATGGCCAAGGGTTTGCTTACTTCCTTTAATATAATCTGTAGTATGTGATAACTTCAAGTATATACTAACATAACTACAAGTATATGATAACTCCATATCATATACTTTGATCTTAGGAAGGCTTTTGATAATGTTGCACAATGAAGACTGTTGTTCAAATTGGAGTAGTGTGGCATTAAGGGCAAATTGCTGCTATGGATAAAGGGATGGTTGAGCAGTGTCAATGGACACTGCTCTTCATGAACTAATGAACCCAAATAATGGAGTAATGGACTGCTTCTATTTTAATGAGCAGCAGCCTAGAGAGCAAGTTGCTGGAGACTTCGAGAGCTACTGGGAGTCATCATGTAACAAGTATATACATGGGCTGTGTTAGGGTAACTAAGAGTAAGAACAATTGAATGTACACTAATGCTAGAAGTATAGTAAATAAACTTGATAAATTGGAAGTGCTCATCAAGACATCAAAGGCAGATATTGGGATATCAGAGACATGGTTTCACACAGATATAAGCAGTGCAGAATTGGAATTTACAGAAAGGACAGACAAGGTAGAAAGGGAGGAGGAGATTATTCTGTTAGTCAGGAAACACACAAAATCTAAGGAAGTGCATCCAGTTGACATGGGTGAACAGTGCACGCTGAGTCTTTTCTGTTCGGTGTGACAAACACTGTAGGAGTATGTTATAGGCCTAATGACTGTGAGTACAATGAACAGTTGTGCAGAGAAATAGAATGGGCCAATGAATCAGCATGGCTTGTAACGGGGGATTTTAACTTTCCGGACATTGACCGGAACTTGTGGGTTGGTCACTTGCATGCTAGCAAGACTTTTGTGGATTTATTGGAGGATTGTTTTCTACAGCAACATGTTTGATGGGCAACCAGAGGGAGTAATACCCTTGATCCGATTATCAGCAGTGATTCTTCATGCATTAAGAATTTGCAGATAAAGGAACCACTAGGTGACAGTGATCACAGTATACTGATGTGGGATTTACTTAAAGATGTAACTACCATCAAGTGTAAAGGGAAGGGTTTTTGTTTTCGTAAAGGTAACTACAGAAGTTTTAGACAGTTTTTAAATTCTATACAGTAGGATCAACTGATGATGTTACCAAAGGTGAATTCTAAGTGGGAAGCCTTCAGGGACTTAATCTTGGAAGCTACTAGTCTTTTCATACCAACTAAAATACTGTTAAAATTTCAGGCCTAAATGGAGGTCGGATGAATTAATGAGGCTTGTGGCAGAGAAGAAAAATGTATGGAATGCATATAAATTATCAGGTGACACAGAAGCTTACAACAGATATAAGCTAGTCTGTAATCAAGTCACGAAGGAGATTAGGAAGGCGAAGGCAGATTACGAGAAATATTTGCCAAAGAATGCAAAGAGTTCTTATGTAAACTCTGGAAGGAAGGGTATGAATCAGATTGATCCACTTAACATAGATGGTTCGACTATTGATGATCCTGCTCAAGTAGCTGATACACTGAATGAGTATTTTGCATCTACATTCACACATGAGGAGTTATTCAAGGAGTGGAATGCCAGATGTTTATCTTGGTTTTGTAATAACTGAGAGCAAAGTAGAGGAGAAATTGCTGAAGTTAAACATAAAAAAGGCACCTGGGCAGCTGAAATCTATCCAGTTATAATGAAGAAGGCAGCAAGGGAAGTAAGCAAACCCTTAGCTATAATTATGAGAGCATCCTTAGTCTGGGGAGGTCCCAATGGATTGGAGATGTGCAAATGTATCCCCAATTCACAAAGGGAGTTCAAAAGGTGACACCAGTGGTTTTCAACTGGAGTGCCACATAATTTGGGTTTAAGTTACTTCATGTTTTTTTTTTTAAGTATATATATTTATTTCATTATAAAAAGGTGTATGGTATCTATTTAATTTTGTGGTGATCTATAATTAATGTTTATTTAGTACCTCTATATAAAGAATAAAATTATTTTTTATATATATATAATTTGTATTATGAATTGTAATGTTGTTTATAGTTATATTATTGTAATAATATTATATAACATATTTTTAAAATATTTTATATATATATATATATATATATATATATAGAGAGAGAGAGAGAGAGAGAGAGAGAGAGAGAGAGAAAAAACTGAATGAAACAGGCAGAAAATTGAGTAGGGGTGCCACAAAAAATAAATTACTTAGGGGTGCTATTATTAAAAAAAAGGTTGAAAACCACTGAGTGACACAGATAATAGATCTGTTAGTTTAACTTCTCTTCTGGGGAAAATAATGGAGTCACTGGTTAAAGGGTTTATTATTTATTTGGTTTTTAGGAGCATTAGCAACTAAGGCCATATTGCTCCGGGATATGCGGTGGTTATTCCCTGACCTTTCCGCATCCTCCGTATTTAGTGGTGACGGGCTCGAACCCCGGTCTAATCAAGAAGCGTGTGCTACGCACTGCTGCTCCTTCCCACCTGGCTACGGAGGCGCCTGGTTAAAGGGATGATACTTTTTTTTTTTTACGATTTGCAGATGACATTGTGGTTATAAGCCATGATCCCAAAGAATTAGAGGAAAATCTTAATCAGTTATGCACAGTTAGTAAGGATTTTGGACTAAAGATGAATATGGCTAAAACAAAAGTAATGATGAACAAGTATGCCACGGAAAGGGAAATAATGATTGAAGGAGCAGTAATTGAAAAGATGGAGTCATATACTTATCTGGGACAGGTTATTAGCTGTAATAATGATAAATGGCTGGAAGTCAAGAGAATAAATTTTGGATGGATAGCATTCAGGAAATAAGTCACATACTGAAGAGCAATATCCCAGTTTGTCTGAAACGTAAAATAATGAATCAATGTATACTCCCCACCATGACTTATGGAATGAAACTTGGGCACTCACCAAAAGAATGGAAGAGAAGCTGAGAACTACACAACGAAGAATGGGACGAATTATATTGGGAATCAGACTGTTAGATAAGAAGAGAAACACATGGATTAGGCAGCAAACTCAAGTAAAGGACATTCTTATCAAAACTAAAGAACTAAAATGGTCTTGGGCAGGACACATAGCTCGAAGACATGATGACAGATGGACTAAGAAAATAAACAGAATGGTACCCAAGAGGAGCTAGAAGAAAACCTGGAAGACAAAGGCGGAGATGGATAGATGAAATTCATGAGTTTTTGGGTAATAAATGGATGGATATAAATGGATATAAATAAATAAATAACTGGAAAGTTGCTGGAGAGGCCTTCATCCTGCAGTGGATTGAAAATGGCTGATGATGATGACAGGATCATTAAGACAAGACAGCAGTAATAGCTCAGACACAGCATGGGTTTGTTAATGGGAAGTCTTGTCTGACCAATTTAATTGGATACTACGATGTGGTCACAAAGGAAATGGATGCAAAATATAATTTTGATATCCCTTGATCGATTACAGTAACATTAAGGGCAAGTTACTGCAATCGATCAAGGGATGGTTGAGTAGGAGACGGCAGAGAGTGGTAATAAATGGACACTGCTCTACGTGGACTAATGTTATTAGGGGAGTTCGCCAGGGTTTGGTGCTGGGCCCATTGCTGTTTTGTGTATTTATCAATGATGGTATATCAGGCTTAATTTCCAAGTTTGCAGATGATACAAAGGCAAGGTTGTTAATGACAGTAAAGATAGTATGCTACTGCAAGAGGATCTAGAAAAGTTAGGCAGGTGGGCTGAGAAGTGGCAACTGAAGTTTAACATTGACAAATGCAAAGTACTCCATGTGGTTAGCAGTAACCCAAGAGAAACATACCAACTGTGTGGTACTACACTCAGGGAGGTGGAGAATGAAAAATACCTGGGGGTAATTGTGCAGTCAGATATGAAGTTCTCTGAGCAGTGCAGACAGGCAGCCAGAGCAGGTCATGGAGCTTTGTCAATGATATATAGGAATTTTGCTAGCAGAGACAAGGAGGTGATATCCCTTTGTATAAGGTAATGGTCAGGCTACACCTTGAGTACTCTATATAGGTCTGGAGGCCTCATTTTAGGAAGGCTGCAGAGTTGCTAGAATGGGTACAGAGAAGGGCAACAAGATTGGTAAGAGGAACAAAGGGATGTGCTTACGAAGAAAGGTTTGAATTCTGTGAGGTTGTTGTTGTTATTTGGTTTTTAGGAGCATTTGCAACTAAGGCCATATTGCTCTGGGGATATGCGGTGGTCATTCCCCGACCTTTCCGCATCCTCCGTATTTGGTGGTCATGGGCTCGAACCCCGGTCTAATCAAGAAGTGTGTGCTACGCATTGCTGCTCCTGGCTACAGAGGCGCCAAATTCTGCGGGTTGTCCTGATCGAGGTGTATAAGGGCTTGAATGGTTTGAGCAGGCTCAATGTTGATAGTATACTTCCGCTTGCTCTGACTAAGAACCTGAGGAGAGCATAGATTCAAATTGAGGAAAGACGGTTGTAGAATAGATGTTTGGAAGTTTGCTTTTTGCCAGTGGGTAGTTGATTGACTTCCATCTGTTGTGGAAGTTAATAGCTTAACTAAATTTAAAGCTGAACTAGACAAACATTTGGAGTGACCGCATGGGTGAAATGGGAAAGGTTCTTTTTTTTTTTTTTTTTTTTTGGCTGATGCTGTATATGCTTAGTTTCTTGCATCATATGCCTCAACTAATGCTAATGGACCCAATAACGCAAGGAAAGTAGCTGAGTAGTTAGGAGCGGGAGCACACACTCTTAGAGTAGACCAGGGTTCAATTCAATCCTGGAAATCAGTTCCACCCTTGCATACAGTTCCCCCCTTTCCCTTCAGTGAATTTTGCATTAATTCTAATAGGAAATTAGCTCTTAATTTAAGTGGCACTTTGCATTTATTGTGTAAGTTGAGAAATAGTTACTTTCCATATTTAATGAGCACATGTTCAATTTTTTACTCCTTATGATTCTTTCAAACAAATAAACAGAAATGCAAATTAGTCACAATAAGACTTCAAAATTCTTTTCATCCATGATTATTGCATTTTATGTATTTCAATCATATTAGACATTTTTAAAATTTATTATATTCGATTGTAAATGCTAGTTAATACTGTCCACACTTTGAAGATTAAATTGCTTGGTATGAAAAATAACAACATCCAGAAAAATATGATAATTTATTTTAAAAAAAAGAGAGAAAGGAAATTTCTTGTGAAGCTTTTAGGTTAATTTTTTATATCAGTCATTGCTTTCCAGTACTTCTTTAGTTCAATGCCTTCCCAATCCTTGTGTGACACCTGTTTAAAGTACCTAAAAAAAGAAGTAGTAAAGGAAGAAACTGAAACTAGCAGCAAAGGGGAAAGAAAATATATTACTTTGTAAAATATAACTATACATTAAATATTACTTAGTTTAATAACAGTTCTCTCACTTTACAAAAACTTCAACTTTCAGAAAGTTTCCCCTCCACTCCAATGGTGATCCCAAACAAAAATGTATCTGAATCTATTATAGTACTTGGTTTGGGTTGAAAAGACAGAAGATACTTGGTAATCGCATTTGAATTTCTGTAGATTTTTTGTAATGTAATTTCCAGGAAATAGTGAAAAGAAAATTCACATGTATTCCATCTTTCTATTTCTGTTCCAAAGAACAGAAATAGAGGGAATATGTGGAAAGCTGGTGAGTCTGGAGTTGAAAAGTGAATGATGATTATTTGAGGCACATTGGGACTGGTTTGAAAGAAAGGTAGAATTACATATGCCAACTCAGAAGAATAGTATACCCAAAGAAATATCTATAGAAAAAGCATACATTAAATTATTCTGAATGTCCTCTTTTGAATAGAGGAACTTGAGAGATTTTGGGGGCACCATCCCTCCCCCCCCCATTTGTGGGAATAGTATTCCATGGTAAATTTGAGATTTGTACAAAGTTAGTAGCTGTTTAAAAGAAAAATAATTCTTTAAATTTGTTCCAGCAATCAACCACCCACTGGCTAAAAGCAAAATATATAATGTAAGCTCAATACTACACTAATTTATTAGCAGGTGATGTTTCAGGATTCTTGCCCAACTCCCTGGTCTGAAGTTGGGCTTGGCAAGAACCTGAAATGTCACCATCCAAAAATTTAGCGTAGTATTGAGTTTGTATTATATATGAGCTTAATAAACCTATTTGTTAAGAATTTTCACGTGGTATGATAGTATTAGTTTATTATATATATATATATATATAGTACAAATTTTACCACATGAAAATCAATAAACCTTGGAGAAACAGTTATTAGCATTAGTAGAGGCATTTGATGCAAGAAAGCAAGCTTATGCAGCATCAGCCAAAAAAAAAAAAAAAACCCACTTCCACTTCACCCCTCTGTTCGTTCAAAATACCTGTCCAGCTGAGCCTTAAACTTATTTAGGCCATCAGCCTCCACCACAAGGGATGGAATTCTGTTCCACCAACCAACCACCCGCTGGCTAAAGGCAAATTTCCGCACGTCTATCCTACATCTGTCTTTCCTCAATTTGAATTTATGCCCTCTCAGGTGATTTTTCTGAGCTAGAGGAAGAATCCCATCAGCATTGAGCATGCTTAAACCATTCAAGGCTTTATACACCTCTATCAGATCACCTCGCTGGTGCCTAGTCTCCAGACACTGTAATTTGCAAAACTTAAGCCTTTCTTCGTAAGAGCACCCCTTTGTTCCATTCACTAATCTTGTTGCCCTTCTCTGTACTCGTTCCAGCAGCTCTACATCCTTCTTGAAATGAGGCCTCCAGACCTGTATACAGTACTCTAGGTGTGGCCTGACCATCGCCTTATACAATGGAATAATCACCTCCTTATCCCTGCTGGAAAAATTCCTGTATATCATTGACAATACTCCATGAGCTACTCTTGCAGCCCGTCTGCACTGCACTGCTCAGAGAACTTCATATCTGCCTGCACAACCACCCCCAAGTCCCTTTCATTCTCTACCACTGTCAGTGTAGTACCACATAGTTGATACGTTGCTCTGGGGTTGCTGTTTCCATGTGTAGTACTTTACATTTGTCAATGTTAAACTTCATTTGCCACCTCTCACAGCCCATCTGCTCAACCTTTCCAGATCCTGTTGCAGCAGCATAGTGTCAGTAGAGTCCTTGACAACCCTGCTAACCTTTGTATCGTCTGCAAACTTGGACATTAAGCTTGATATACCATCATCAATATCATTTATAAATACAGAAAACAATAATGGACACAACACTGAGCCCTGAGGGACTCCACTAATAACATTAGTCCACGATGAGCAGTGTCCATTGAATGCCACTCTGTCTTCTCCCCCCTTTATCCATAGCAGCAATTTGCCTCCAATGTCACACTGCTCCAATTTGTGTAGCAGTCTTCCATGTGCAACAGTATCAAAAGCCTTTCTAAGATCCAAGTATATAATATCAAAGTTATTCCCTGCATCCAGTTCTTTTGTGACTGCATCATAGTATCCAATCAAGTTGGTCAGGCAAAACTTCCCCTTAACAAAACCATGCTGTGTCTGAGCTATAACTGAAGTCTTGTCTAAATGATCCTGCAGTGCTTCTTTAACCAGTGCCTCCATTAATTTTCCTGGAACAGAAGTTAAGCTCACAGGTCTATAATTACTTGTGTCAGCCTTTGATCCTCCTTTGTGAATTGGGGTCACATTTGCACATTTCCCGTCTATGGGTACCTCCCCTGAGTCCAAGGAAGCTCTCATAATTATGGCTAAGGGTTTGCTTACTTCCTTTGCTGCCTCCTTTAATATAACTGGATAGATCCCATCCACCCCGGGTGCCTTTCTTGTGTTTATCTTCAACAGTTTCTCCTCCACTTTACTCCCAGTTATTTCAAGATTCTGTAGCTTACTGCTTGAGTTGAATACACCTCTGGCATTCCCCTTGCTGAATAACTCCTCATGTGTGAATGTCGATGCAAAATATTCATTTAGTTTGTTAGCTACCTGAGCAGGATCATCAACAGTTGACCCATCAATATCAAGTGGACCAATCTGATTCATCCCCTTTCCTTCTAGAGTTTACATAAGTAAAGAACTCTTTGCTGTTTTTCTTTGCATCCCTTGCCAAGGATTTCTCGTAATCTGCCTTCGCCTGCCTAACCTCCTTTGTAACTTGGTTGCATATCAACTTGTATCTATCATAGGCTTCTGTGTCATGTGTTAATTTGTAAGTATCCCATGCATTTTTCTTCTCTGCCATATGCCTCATTAGTTCATCTGACATCCATTTTGGCCTAAACCTTGAACAATATTTCTTAGTTGGTATGTAAAGCCTAGTAGCTTCCAAGATAAGTTCTTTGAATGCTTCCCATTTTGAATTTGCTGTTGGTAACATCATCATCAGTTGGTCCCACTGTATAGAATTTAAATACTGTCTCAGTCCATCGTAGTCGCCTTTACAGAAGCAATAACCCTTCCCTTTACCCCTAATGGTAGTTACCTCTGAGTAAATCCCACTTCGGCACACTGTGATCACTGCCACCTAGTGGTTCATTTATCTGCAGATTCTTAATGCATGAAGAATCACTGCTGATAATCAAATCAAGAGTATTACTCCCTCTAGTTGCCTCCCGAACATGCTGATGTAGAAAACAATCATCCAATAAATCCACAAAAGCCCTGCTAGTGTGTGAGTAACCAGCCCCCAAATTCCAGTCAATATCCGGGAAATTAAAATCTCCCATTATAAGACTCTCTGATTTACTGGCCCACTCTATTTCCCTGTACAGTTCCTTATTATACTCATCAGAGTCATTAGGCCTATAGCACACTCCTACTCTCAATTTTGATCTCCCAATGCTTATGTCACACCAAACTGACTCAACACTGCACTGTCCAGCGATGTCGACTGGCTTCACTTCCTTGGTTTTTATGTGTTTCTTAACTAATAGCATAACCCCTCCCCCCCTTCCTATCCTGTCTATCCTTTCTGTAGACGTTGTACTCCCCAAATTGCAGTTCTGCATCCCTTATATCTGTGTGACACCACGTCTCTGATATCCCAACAATATCTGCCTTTGATGTTTTGAGCAATACCTCAAATTCATCAAATTTATTTACTAAACTCCTAGCATTGGAGTTTAGTAAATTCCAAGAGCAAACCAATTTTTTTTAATGCTTCTAGAAGAAGCAATATTTGTGATATACTTATGGAATGTATGGTTGAAAGTCAGATTTATTCCCAGTAAAGATATCTGATCTCGTTGTTGAAGGTCAGCGTGAGAACAACAAAATCTTTTTTGGACAGCTGACCTTCGCATTTATTCTAACTGTCAGCTTCATATACCTACAAAAGGCAACCTGTTCCAGAAATCAGTAACATGCTTGCTAAAAGAAAACTTTCTATAATCTAATCTAAATCTCTTCCCCTGTAATTTGAATTTATGCCTGGTTCTAAAATTTTTTATAACAGTGAAAATTCCACCTTAATTCATTTTATTAACACCCCCCCCAGCGTCTTATAAACCTCAATCGGGTCACCTCTGAGGTGCTCAATTGCCGAGCTCTGTAGCCCACATAATCAGTCTTTCCTCGTACAGTCGCTCCTTTACCAATCTTGCCATGCGAGTTGCCTGTCTTTGGACCCTTTCAAGAAGCTCTCCATACTTGAACCCGCATTCCAAATGCAGTCCTACAACTGCCTTATGCAGTGGGACTGTGACCTCCATATCTCTATAGGATAATGTTCATTAAATCATCAATAGGACATCCTGGGCTTTCCTCGCTACCTGTTTACACTGCTCAGAAAACTTCATATCTGCTCAAATTATAACTCCCAGATCCCCTTCTTCCTCTTTTTTTTAATTCAACCCCATCAAGTATATAATTTATTTTGGGGTTGCTATTCTCCAAGTGTAAGACATTACATTTTGCTGTATTAAAACACAGCTGCCACTTTTCTGGCCATTTTTGTAGCCTGATCCAAGTCATCCTGAAAAGAGCACTGCTTGGTACTGATCATAACTGCTCTACCAGTCCTTACGTCATCTGCATATTTTAACATCACACTTTCTATCCCTTTATTGATGTCATTTATGAAATTTGGGAATAAAAGTGGTCTAAGAATATCCATTAATCACAACCTTCTGCCCTGCAGACACCCAGCAATCCAATTTGTCCAGTAATCTCAACATGTTCCAGCTTATATAGTAACCTCTCATGTGGGACGCATCAAATGCCTTGCTAAAATCCAAATAAACAATATTGAAATTGTTCTCTGCATCCAGCTCATGAGTAACTGTCAAAATAGCCTAATAAATTAGTTAAACATGATTTTCCCTTAATAAAGCCATGCTGTAGGCCCTTCAGAATGCCATATCTATCTAAATGTTCCTGGATTGCATTCTTAATCGTTGCCTCCTACCGCTGAAGCCAGTCTGTAGTTACTAACTTCACTCTTAGAACTGCCTTTATGTATTGGCAATGCATTGGCATTTCTCCAAGCCAAAGGAATCATCTGAGTCCAAAGATGCTCTGATAATTAATTTCATTGGTTCAACACACTCCTGGTGGTCTCCCTCAAAACTATATGCCATCAACTCTGGTAGTCTTACTTGCCTTTGTGCTCAAAATCTTTTCTATTAAATGATCATCTGTAATTACAAAATCACTAATTTTATATGGCTCAGCCTCACTCGCATAACCTCTTCTCAGTATGAAGGGTCTTTCATCAGTAAAGACCGATGCAAAATACCTATTCAATTCATCCGCAACATTAACTAGGTTATCTAAGACTTTCCCTCACCCAGTGCAAAAGGGTCTGACCTGATTAGCTTTCTTCTTCATTGTATCCACTTACATGAAAAATTCCTTCTGTTCATTCTTTGCTCTCTTAGGGTGCTTACACGTAGAATGTAGGTAACCGCTTACTGGAAACCAGCAGTGACATCAAGCGGAAGCTTCTCATTAGCCATGAACACATAGAAAGCAGTTTTCCAGTGCAACGTCTCAGTATGCAATGAAGTAAAAGTTTTGTACTGGTCAACTGCTTTCTATTGTGTTCATAGACAGTGAGAAGCTTCACCTCCATGTTGTTGGTTCCAGGTAAGCGGTTACCTGCATTCTACGTGTAAGTACCCTTAGATGATGCTTTCTCATATGCAGCTACGGCCTCCCTAACCTTGTTTGTCGTACTATTACAGATCAAGTTGTAGTAGTCAGTACTTTTCATCATTCTAACTAGCCCAAACTATCTTTTTCTGCTCTATTTGACTGGCCAGCTCCGCATTCACCCATTTTGGATACTCCTCCTCCTCCTGCAAATTTTCTTAATGCATTCATGGGTATGTATAATGTATTTAGCTTCAGAAGGAAAAACAGCTTCAGATGTACAAAATATTTAAACAAGGATCACGTTTCCAAGGCAACCATACTTAAGTTGAGGAGGATTTTAAGCAACCAGGTCATCCATCATCAAGTCGGACTGATGAAAATGTCGCAAAAGTGCAACAACCACCAAAAGGACAAATGACTCAAGATTAACCATATTTGTGAATTTACACCTAAATGGATGTCAGATGAACTAATGAGTCTTGTGGAAGAGAAGTAAAATGAATAGGATACATATAAATTATCAGGCGACACCGAAGTCTATAGTAGATATAAACTAGTCTGTAATCAAGTCAAAAAGGAGGCTAGGCAAACAAAGGCAGATTAAGAGAAATCCTTGGCAAAGGATGCAAAGAAAAACAGCAAAACGTTAAAAGCAAGCTGCTTTTAACGTTTCAAAGGCACACCCCAGACTTTTACCAACTGTCCACCTGCCTGAACAGTTCCTTGTTGACTGGACGGGTGCATAGCTTTGTGCGGTTCCTGCCAGATATGCACCCTCATGTCCGCTCAAAGTAACTGAAAATGGGTCTTATCGGACTAGGAGACCCGTCCCCAATCATCCAAGGTCCAGTGCTGATGTTCTTTTGCCCAGTTGGGACAGAGTACCATGTCGTGGTGTCAGCATTGAGACTCCGGTGGGTCAGCAGCTCCCATAACCTATTGCAGCTAATGATTGCCTGATGGTCTTGGTGGAGATGTTTCTGGCACCACCCTTGTTGAAGTCGGCAGTGATTTGTGCCACTGTCACTCTCTGGTTGGCTAAAACAATGAGACAAATGTCGACGGCCATTTTCATCCACCACCTCTCTCCACCCACAATGCTTTCAACAATGAGATGTTATTCTGGAAATGGTGTATTCCCGGTACACTCTTGATACTGCCGAACAGGGATAATGCAATTTCTGTACCACCTATGCGATAGAATGATCCATGCATCAGGCACCCACTATCATCCCTCTTTCAAAGTCGGTTAACTCACAATGCAGTGTACCTACATTCCTGCCAAGTGGTGGTTTCGTCCACTGGTGAGAGGGGTGACAGCATTGCATTACCCGGGAACAAGGTAGCCCACGAATTCTGTCCTTTCAGTGTATTTCCAAAATGTTATGGCATCTTCTGATGTGGAAATGTATATTTACATCACGAGCGCGCACGCGCACACACACACACACACACTTTCAAGGTCGTTTCAGATAATTGTTCATAACATGGCAGTGGCACCTACTTGAATATTTCTACAGTCTAGAAATATTCAAAAATATGGCGCTGCCACATTATCTGTGTTTTCAAACTGTCGATATAATTTATAATAGATGGTGATAAGAAAATAGCTTTGAAAATCTTTAGAACATACCTGTTAGCTTCAGTGTTGTTTGAGCTGGGGTTAGAAAGATGAAATTGATAAATTTTCTCAATTTCTGATTTAAAAGTTGACGAATTAAATCATATGATAAATAAATGGATATAGAAGAATATTATTGCATTAAAAAAGGAATGATGATTTTTTTATTTTTTCAGGATTTTTCTCACTTTTTTTAAAATTCTAATTTGATTTTCGATAATAATTTTATACTGGGCTGCCAATTCAAGCCAAATATTGAACAAAATACAAGAAACATTTAATCACCTCATTATGAACAATTACTATATAAAATAAGCAGTATGGGGTTAAGACACAGTTGGAATATCTACCTAAGCCTGTATGTTCTTTGCATATTAAATTTCTTACAAAAACTGTTCTCTTTTTTATTTTATTATTTCAAGAACTTTATTTATTTCAGCTTATCTGCTTAGATAGCATTAAACTGATATGTAGTCAGCAAAAATATAAGAACCAAAATCTTCAAAATTTTGGTTCTTAAATTTAATAAATACTAATGGTAAAAATAAAATGGTAACAGTAAAAATGTTTTCGTTGAAATTTTAATAATACAGATAACTTGACAACTTACTTATCTGTTATGTGATTCATAACTTCAATTTCATCTGTAGTGAGTCCATTATATGCTGCTTCCAGATTCTTCTTTAATACATATGAACTAATTACAGATGGAACAAAAGAGATTTTTAATTTGATTCAGCCTTGGATATCCATTGTGAAGAATATAAAAAAAATTCAAAGTTAATTATTAGTTGGATTAGTTGGATAATTATTAGCTACTGTTACTTATTTAATTCCCACAACTCAAAGTTAATGAAGACTCAAGCCATAAAGCTGACAAAGGCGACACCATAGTAATAATTAATAAAAATAAATACATAGAAAAAATGGAATCGATACTCTCCGACTCAGAAACATATAAACTAGACATTGAACAAGACATTTTAAGAAAGTTAAGGTCAAACAATGAAATCAACTTACACACCTTACAACAAATTGGCATCCGGAACAACATTTTACCGCATATGTTTGAAATTACCAAACTTCATAAACCCAACCACCCACTACGACCTATAATATCTTTCAGTAAATCAGCCTTCACTAATTTATCTTCTTTCCTAGTTAAAATCATCTCCCCCCTTACCAGATTTTCGAAATTCAAAGTAAACTGTACCTCCCAAACATTTGATAAAATAAAACATATTACAATAACCAACAACGACATAATAGCATCGTTCGATGTAGTCTCATTGTACACTAATGTACATTTACCTTCAACATTACAAACTCTACGTAATTTCTTAACAGATGACAATACTTTACCCAATCACACTTCCCTTTCAATTAATAGTATACTAGAACTTACAACTTTTTATTAGATGCCAGATATTTTCGATTTCTCAATCAGATATACCAGCAAACATACGGACTACCTATGGGATTAGGGATCTCAGCCCCCCCTTTCTGAAATTTACCTAGCTTCAATAGAAAACTATGTACTACAACCATACCCCCCAGATATAAAATTATTTATAAGATATGCAGATGACATCCTTTTAATATGACCAAAATCCTCAATAGACAATCTTTTCGTTAAATTTAACTCAGTGCACAATAGATTAAAATACACCCTAGAACTTTAAGAAAATGGACAAATTAATTTTCTGAACCTCACCACATAGAGGAATGACACCAAACTAGGAACAAGAATTTTTAGAAAAAATACCCATACTGGAAAGTACCTACATTCTGATTTGCACCACCCCCTTAACATAAAAAAAGCCGTTCTTTATAATCAGATTTACAATGCTATAAAATACAGTTCTACACAAAACGATCTTAACTATGAACTTCAATATCTTACAACAAAATTCATATCTAGAAGGTACTCCATTCAATTAGTTCAACAAACCGTTTTCACCGTCCAAAATAATATTAACAATCCACCCAAACACACCTCTAATAATAATTTACGTATTATCCTACCTTACCATAGTAATTTTTGCAATCAGTTCCGCTGCATATTCAAAAGGTACTGACATCACCCTCACATTCTCAACTTATAATAAACCTGGCTCATTATTTAATTCATACAAAGACACACAAAAATATCATATCAGCAATATTATTTAATATCGCTGATATGATATCACAATCTCATATCAATCTCACAATCACGTCCCCTTAGTAGACTCAGCCATTCCCATTATCAAATTAAAATCCAGTTTTAAAATTTTCCAATATGAAGCCCTAGTCATAGAATGGTTCCGCCGCCATTCCAATCTCCAAGTATTAAATACCAAACTACCTTACAACATTGCACCGGCTTGGAAATCTCATGCACCTGAGATTTCCACATGTAACTAGGAGCATCACGGGAACTTAGCTTTCTTAAATACACGCGTTTACTCTCAACCCATCATTGCCAACTGAAGACGTGGATAACGAAAGCCACTTGTTATGGCTATTGGCCTCCAGTATTAACCATTTATTTTCAACTTTAATATTGACAACCAAGGACGAAGACATGCACTTCTACTTTCTTGTGCATATTTTAACTTCTGTTTTTAAAACCCCAACTTATTTGCTCCCAATTTAAATTAAAATTATCATCCATCCTATTCAAACATCAATTGCAGATTATAAAAAAACAAAAGGTGGGTACCATAATAAATCAAGCTATGCTAGCGTATATATATATCTATATATATATATCTCGAACTGATAGCATAAGGTATAAAGCAAAACTAGATAGTGTAATACGAAGCACTGTATTAGGAATCTGTTAGCTTATTATAGTATTATCAATTAATCAAAAATAATATTAATCTGATTAAAATTCATTGTTAATTAAATTGTATTTAAATGGAAATCATGACCCAGACCAGAGCTGCGAAGCAAAGATCACAGACTAGCGAGAGTGCTGTGACTCGGTGGAGAAACGAAGGGGGTGATTCTCCTACGCATCACAGACTCAAAAATTGTGCAAAATGTGAAATGTTTGCTGACCTTTCTAAAACAGGACATGATCTAGCCAAGGAGGATGCCTTTGTGTGCTAAGTGTCTAGAGTGTCAAGAAATTAGGCACCAACTTAGTGTTCTGATGGGCATCTATGAGAGCTTGAGGTGTAGGGTGAATGCCCTCGAAGAAATTAATATGAGGCGCCCATCAAGCTCTCAGCTGCCCAGCTCAATGACAGAGCTCACTCCTGTGCATCAGGCAAAACAGAGGCAATCTCCAAGGCGGAATGCGCTGGTCCCAAAGGAACTAGTCATTGTTGGTGACTCTATTGTCAGGGAGGGGGGAAATATACTATGCAAGAAGGATAGGTGGAACAGGACCAGGGTATGTTTGCCAGGAGTAAAAGTTGATAACGTTGTAGAGCAGATATCATCTTTTAAGGGCACAAAAGGTGATGTTGTACACGTTGGAACTAATGACATTAAGAGTAAGAGATCTGTAGATTTACTCAACAAGTACAGGTCAATGTTGAAAAAAAGTCACGAGTTAGGGTTGAATGTGAAAGTGTCTGCAATTCTGCCCAGACATGATAGAAGGGAGTATATGATGAGAGCCTGGTCAATCAATTCAGCCCTGGAGAGATTGTGCAAGGCTGAAGGGGTAGAATTTTTTTCAGCCGGGTCTGTGCTTGTTGACAGGAGAGACTGCTTCTACAGGAATGGGGTACACTTAAATAGAAAGGTGCAAGAATATTTGCTGATGCTATTAAGGCAGACTAAAAGGTTAACAGTGGCCACAGGCAGAGGAAAAAGTGATACTTGCACTGCTTCTATTAGTATGAGCAGCAGATTGGAAAGCAAGGTAATGGAGATTTCCAGGACTGTTGGGAGTCATAGGGGAACAAGTAAATACATGGGCTCTGTTAGGGTAACCAGGAGTAGGAACAGGTGCATGTATACTTGTACACCAATGCTAGGAGTATAGTTAATAAATTTGATGAGCTTGAAGTGCTAGTCAAGACATCACAGGCAGATATTGTTGGGATATCAGAGATGTGGTGTCACACAGATATAAGCAGTACAGAATTGGGATTTGGGGAGTACAATGTGTGCAGGAAAAACAGACAGGACAGGACAGGAAGGGAGGAGGGGTTATGCTGTTAGTTAAGAAACACACAAAATCTAAGGAAGTGCATCCAATTGATGTTGGTGGACAATGCAGTGTTGAGTCTGTTTGGTGTGAAATAAGCACTGGCAAAGGTAAAATGAGAGTATGTGTGTGTAATAGGCCTAATGAATCTGATGAACATAGTGTAAAGTGTGTGTGTTTGGGGTCAAACGGCACCAGGGGTTTCCCCCATCTCCGCGATCTGATGAGCATAATGAGCAATTGTGCAGAGAAATAGAGTGCGCCAGTTATTTGTTATGTTGTTATTTGGAGCATTAGCAACTAAGGTCATATTGCTCCGGGAATATGCAGTGGTCATTCTCTGACCTTTCTGCATCCTCCATATTTGGTGGCTCACGGGCTCGAACCCCGGTCTAATCAAGAAGAGTGTGCTACGCACTGCTGCTCCTGCCCACCTAGCTAAGGAGGCGCCAAGAGTGTGCCAGTAAATCAGAATGTCTTATAATGGGAGATTTTAACTTTCCAGATATTGACTGGAACTTGTAGTTTGGTCACTCGCACACTAGCAAGACTTTTGTGGATTTATTGAATGAGTGTTTTCTACAGCAACATGTTTTAGAAGCAACCAGAGGGAGTAATACTCTTGATCTGATTATTCATGCATTAAGAATTTGCATATAAAGGAACCACTGGGTGACAGTGATCACAATGTACTGATGTGGGTACTTAAAGATGTAACTACCATCAAGGCTAAAAGGAAGCCCTTTTTCTTTCGTAAAGGTGACTACAGAGGTCTCAGACAGTTTTTAAATTCTGTATTCTGATAATGTTAGCAACATTGAATTCTAAATGGGAAGCCTTTAGAGACTCAATTTTGGAGGCTGCTAGGCTTTTCATTCCAACTAAGAAATACTGTTCAAGGTTTAGGCCTAAGTGGATATCAATAAATTAATGAGGCTCGTGGCAGAGAAGAAAAATGTATGGGATGCATACAAAGTATCAGGTGACAAAGAAGCCTATGCCAGGTATAAACTAGTCTGTAATCAAGTGACAAAGGAAGTTAGGCAAGTGAAGGCAGATTACGAGAAATCTTTGGCAAAGGATGCAAAGAAAAACAGCAAAGAGTTCTTTATTTATGTAAACTCTAGAAGAAAAGGGATGAATCAGATTGGACCATTTAACATAGATGGGGTGACTATTGATGATCATGCTCAGGTAGCTGATAAACTGAATAAGTATTTTGTATCTACATTCACACATGAGGAGTTATTTAATGAGGGGAGCACCAGAAGTTTATCAAACGCTAACAGGAAGCTAAGTGATTTTGTAATAACTGAGAGCAAAGTGGAAGAGAAATTTCTGAAGTTAAACATAAGGAAGGCACCTGGAGTGGATGGGATCTAGCCAGTTATATTAAATGAGGCAGCAAAGGAAGTAAGCAAACCCTTAGCCATAATTATGAGAGCTTCTTTGGACTCAGAGGAGGTCACCATGGACTGGAGGTCTGCAAATGTATCACCAATTCACAAAGGGGGTTCAAACGGTGACGCAAGTAACAACACACCTGTTAGTTTAACTTGTGTTCTGGGGAAAATAATGGAATCACTAGTTAAAGAAGCATTGCAGGATCATCTAGACAAGACTGCAGTAATAGTTAAGACACAGCATGGGTTTGTTAAAGGGAGGTCTTCTCTGACCAATTTGATTGGATACTATGATGTGGTCACAAAGAAACTGAATGCCAAAAATAATTTTGATATCATATACTTGGATTTCAGGAAAGGTTTTGATACTGTTGCACATGGAAGACTGCTTTACAAATTGGAGATGAATGGCATTAAGGGTAAGTTGCTACAATGGATAAAGGGATGGTTGAGTGGGAGACGACAGACGGTGGTAATCAATGGACACTGCTCTTCGTGGACAAATTATTATTATTAGCTATATGGTGCTCCCCTGATGGTATTCTCCACCTTGTCGCTGTGGGGGGGGGCTTGCGTGTCTCGATGAACCGGAGAGCTAAGTCAGCGGTAGCTTAGCTACTGGTAGGGCCTCCCAAGCCGGACAGGTCAAAGGTAGGGGTCAGACTAAGAGAGATACCGTGACCCTCCAGGTTGGGGGTTGCTGCAACGAGCTAGCTCCTCGTTCAGTGTAAAAAATACACAAATGCTAAACGACCTAAAAGTGAAAATGAAAATGGACTGCACTTTCCGAAAAGACTCGGCAAACGGAAAGGGGACTATGATTTTGGGATGCTGAAATATTCAAAGCCTTTCAACTAAAAGAAACTTTCTTCCGGATGAACTACAAAAATTCAAGTTAGACATTGTCGTGTTATCAGAGACAAAGAAAAAGGGATGTGGAGAGGAAATAATGGGAGAATACTACCATTTTTGGAGTGGAGTCGATAAGAGGGAAAGAGCAAGAGCAGGAGTTTCTATTGCTGTTAAAAAGAAATTGAGACAAAATATCAAAAACTGGCAATTTATTAATGAAAGAATGATCTCATTGGAACTGAAAATGTATGGGACAGAAATATGTTGTTGTTTGTTTGGTTTTTAGGAGCATTAGCAACTAAGGCCATATTGCTCCGGGATATGCAGTGGTCATTCCCTGACCTTTATGCATCCTCCATATTTGGTGGTGACGGGCTCGAACCCTGGTCTAATCAAGAAGCGTGTGCTACGCACTGCTGCTCCTTCCCACCTGGCTACGGAGGCGCCCAGAAATATGTATTTTGGGAATTAGTAAATTAATAAGAGGAGTTTACCTCAATATAGTACGTGGAACACTTCCGTATGATACCCTCCAGAAATTAAAACGGAAAAAACGAAAAAATCGACAACTTACCGGTACATTAAAGTAAAATATAAATAATCGTTTTGAATATTTTCGTTAGATTCTTTTAATTGCGTTAATTTGAATTTTAATTGTTTTGAATTGATTTTGAATTGTGTTAAATTGATTATTTAATTATTTATATTTTACTTTATTATTATTTATATTTTACTTTAATGTACCGGTAAGTTGTCGATTTTTTCGTTTTTTCCGTTTTAATTTCTGGAGGGTATCATACGGAAGTGTTCCACGTACTATATTGAGGTAAACTCCTCTTATTAATTTACTAATATTATTATCAACGTAGAACATATTGAGTATTACAGCTCTGATTCATACTATCTAAGTATTTTGGGAATATATGCCCTGACTAATGACACTGCTGATACCTTGAAGGATGAATTTTGGGAGGATCTGAGAGAACTAATAGAAAAAATTCCTAAGAACAAAGAGATATTTCTAATGGGAGATTTCAATGCAAGAGTAGGAACTGAACAAAACAGCAAAGTTATTGGAAGATTTGGAGAGAAAGAGAGGAACGACAACGGAGATAGACTATGCAATCTTTGTGAACAGTTCAATTTGAGAATAAACAACACATTTTTCCAACACAAGGATATCCATAAATATACTTGGTCACAGGAGACAAGACAAATTAGATCAGTTATAGATTACATTATTTCAAAACATTCAGGGACATATGTATTGAAAGATGTCAGAGTTTATAGAGGAGCTGAATGTGGATTTGACCATTTTCTTGTTAAAACAACACTGGGGTGGAACTGAATTAAGAAAATATGTGTGGACAACCAACAATGCAGGGAAGGAGAGATGCTACAAGTGGATCAATTTAACGTTGACCTACTCCAGGATGATAGCATTAGAAACAACTTCACCCAGAGACTGGATGCTGCAATTAACATAGAGATAAAAGGTAATACTGAAGAAATCTATGAATATTTAAAGAATACTTTTAAAAATATAGCCCATGAAATCCTAGGCAAAAAGAAGAGCCAAGGACCAAAAAAGACCTGGATTACAGAGAAAGTAAGAGCTGCTGTAGAGGAAAAGAAACTTGCATACCAGAAATGGCTGGGTGATAGGAATGATGCATATAGGAACATTTATGTTGAAAAAAAGAAAATAGCCAATCGGTTGGTAGTAGAAGTGAAAAATGAAGAATGGGAAAGGAAATGCGCAACTATTAATAGCAAATTGGGCTTCAAGCAATCAGCAGAATCGTGGAAGGTCCTTAAAGACTTGAGAAAACAGAATAAACACAACACTGGTTTGCAATTAATACCTTTGAAAGACTGGACAGAGTACTATGAAGGACTTTTAAAAGAAGACCGGGAAGAGTTCAAGACGATGGAGGATTTTGGTGTAGAAGACTTGGGCTTAAAAGTTTCTGTTAGGGAAGTGGAACTCCTGCTAAAGGAAGGAAGGAATGGAAAATCACCTGGACCTGGAGGAATTTACATTGAACTTCTGAAATATGGAGGAAGAGGAGTGGCTGTTCTGATACAAAAACTGTTAAATAGTATACTGAGAGGGGAAGAAATACCGAAAGAAATGATAACAGGATATATTACATCAATTTATAAGAAGGGTGATCGTAAAAGCTGTTCAAATTACAGAGGAATATGCATCCTGAACCCGCTGTTAAAGATCCTTGGAAAATGGATCAGGAACCACTTAGAAGTCCGAATCGAGGTATCAGAAGAACAAAGTGGTTTTTCAGCCGGGAGGTCATGTATAGACCATATCTCAACAGTACAACAGATCCTTGAAAAATGCCAATCAAAAGGAAAAAAATATCTTTATGATTTTAATTGACCTTGAAAAGGCATATGAGTGTTGCAAGAAAACTCTTATGGGAAACACTGAAAGAGGCAAATATTGATGGACAACTGATTAACATTATTAAGGCAATTTACAGGAATAATAGATGCAGAATTAAAGTGGGATCAGCTTTGTCACCTGAATTCCACACTTCAAAAGGCTTATTACAAGGTTGTTGCATGTAACCAACACTTTTCAAAATTTATATCGACATCTGCCTAAGATCCTGGTCAAAAAAATGTAATAAAATGAGATTGCCGATTAATAAGAACACCTATATTCACAATTTACTTTTTGCAGATGATCAGGTGGTGATAGCACAAGACTTAGAAGATGCAAAGTATGCATGTCGTCAATTGTTTGAGGAATATAAACAATGGGGTCTAAAAATCAATTTTAGCAAGACTGAAATGTTGTCTTCTGAAATGTTGGCCAGGATACATTCTAAATATTGCAGGTTTTAAAATCAAACAAGTCAATAAATTCAAATATTTGGGATCAATCTTACAAAGTGATGGATCATCCCAAGCAGAGATCAATAAGAGAATTGCAGATGGCAGAAAGGCTATCGGCATGTTAAACTCTGTTCTGTGGAGCAAAAATATCCCAAATAAAACAAAGAAACATATTTCAAACGATTGTACAAAGTCTTCTATTGTATGTAGCGGAAACCTGGATTGAACAGACGAGCGGAAAACAAATTGCTCTCCACAGAAATGGATTTTTGGAGACGCTCAGCAGGAACTTCTAGAAGAGACAGAAAATGTAATGAAGACAAGAGAAAAAAATGGAAGTGAAAAAGACTATTATTGACACCATCAAAGAAAAGCATCTAACATGGTATGGACATGTAAAATGGATGCAAGAAAACAGATATCCAAAGGCTATCCTGGAATGGATACCTCCTGAAGGAGAAGAGGAAGACCTAGGAGGACATGGATGGATGGAGTACGGGAGTGCATGACAGCCCAAGGCTTAACCGACCAAGACACCTTGAACCGCACTTTATGGCGAGAAAAAATTCCTAACAAGAAATAACTTGTAGACTGAGGAAACCCATTGTAAATGGAAACACTCCTCTTGAAGAAGATGGTGCAAGGAAGCCTGAGGCTTATGCTGCACCAGACAAAAAAAAATTCCCAAGTTACCCTAAGAGAGAGAGAGAGAGAGAGAGAGAGAGAAAGACAAGGGAATCACCAAGAAAGAGAAGAATGATGATATCCAGCTCAGGACCCTGGATGTGCCAAGCCCATACTCACCAGATGTGAGCCCGTGAGGTTAATGTTATTAGTGGAGTTCCCCAGGGTTCGGTGTTGGGCCCATTGTTGTTTTGTATACAGTAATACCCCGACTTACGCGAACTCGGAGTTACGCGGTTCTTGATTTTTTTCGTTTGGCAACGCTGCCGCCCACTATCTTCAAGGTCGTTTTTCATATGTTATCGATATACGGTGCGACGGCGGAGAATGAGAGCGAAAGATGAACAAAATTCAACTTTGCTGCTTTTATGTTTTTTTATATCAGTGAAGGGGAAACACATTTCACCATAATAACGTAAAAACCAACACAATTCCAGCTATCGGTATAATCGCAAATGCAATTAGATCGAGTTTACTACCAGTTTATAACAGATTTCACTAGCAGAAACGCAACTGGATTTTTATTGTTTTATGGTAGTAACCCCTAGAAATGTGAGGTGTTAATAGTGTATCTCTGCCTTTATGGTGTTGTTTATTCAGTTGCTACATGCGTGCAGCTTTGTTTATGTGTATCAAGCGTGCCTCCTCGTTTTGTAATTGTGCTTTATTCCCTAAAAATGAGTAAAATACTTAATTAAAATGTGTGAAAAGGAAGCGTCCTGGTGAAGACACTGCAGATTCAGAGAGAAACAGAAAAGCAATTATCGATAAACAGAGGCGGACTGGGTCAAAAATTCTTACCCGGGAAAATTTATAGTGGCCTCATACTATGGTTTATGGCCAAAATCACACTGGCCCACCGGGGTTTCCCCGGTAAGGCTTATGGCCAGTCCACCTCTGTCGATAGAGAAAAAATATGAAATTGTGAAACGCTTTGAGCGAAATGAAAGACCATGTGATATTGCACGTGCTACAGGCCTAAATGAAGCAACGGCGAAAAGCACATGACAATTGCAAACTTGACAGGTTGAAAATTGAAAAGGGCTCAATTGTAAAGGGCTTAAAAATTTTAGAAAACATAGACTCCAACGAAGAACGCGTTATAGCTACAAAGCAAGGAATAAAAAAATTATTAGCTTGCTACGAAGAAATTCTGCGTGAAAAAAAGAACGCGCTGTGTCGTCAGACGAATTTGTTAGATTTTATGAAGCCATCGACATCGAAATAACTTTTTTACGTAAGTCATTTGTTTTTTTTAATACATATTTTGTATTAATATGTATAAAGAACTGCAATTTTATTAATATTTTTCTTCTAAACTAGTGTTTTTGTTAGTCGTTGGTCCCAATTAAGCAAAATTTATATGTATTTATATGCAAAGTTGTACCCCGACTTACGCGAATTCGACTTACGCGATTTTCGTCGGACCCACCTATCGCGTAACTTCGGGGTATTACTGTATTTATAAATGATGTTGATGAAGTTATATCAGGTTTAATGTCCAAGTTTGCAGATAGTACAAAGGTAGGCAGGGTTGTTAACGACAGTAAAGACAGTATGCTACTCCAACTGGATCTAGATAAGTTGGGAAAATGGGCTGAGAAGTGGCAACTGAAGTTTAACATTGACAAATGCAAAGTACTGCATATGGATAGTAATAACTGAAGAGAAACGTACCAACTGTGTACACTCAGGGAAGTAGAAAGTGAAAAAGACCTGGCGGTAATTGTGCAGTCAAATATGAAGTTCACTGAGCAGTGCAGATGGGCTTGCCAGGGCATGTCATGAAGTCTTGTCAATGATATATAGGAATTTTGCTAGCAGGGACAGGGAAGTGATTATCCCGTTATACAAGGCAATGGTCAGGCCATACCTAGAGTATTGTGTACAGGTCTGGAGGCCTCATTTTAGGAAGGATATAGAGTTGCTAGAATGAGTACAAAAAAGGGCAACAAGATTGGTGAAGGGAACAAAGAGGGGGGTGTTCTTACCAAGAAAGGCTTAAGTTCAGCAAATTGCAGCACCTGCGAGGTGATCTGATTGAGGTGTATAAGGCCTTGAATGGGTCGAGCACGCTGAATGCTGATGAGATTCTTCCTCTTGCTCAGACTAAGGATCTGAAGGGGCACAGTTTCAAATTGAGGAAAGATAGTTGTAGAATAGATGTGCAGAAATTTGCCTTTAGTCAGTGGGTAGTTGATTGATGGAACAGGCTTCCATCTTTTGTTGTGGAAATTTGCTAATAGCCTAAACAAATTTAAGGCTGAGCTGGACAGGCATTTGGAACAAATGGAGGGGTAAAAAAAAAAAAGGCAACCTTCGTGGATGGGATCTATCCAGTTATATTAAAGGAAGCAGGCAAACAGTTAGCCATAATTATGAGAGCTTCCTTGGACTCAGGAGAGGTACCCATGGACTAGAGATGTGCAAATGTGACCCCAATTCACAAAGGAGGATCAAAGTGTGACACAAGTAATTATAGACCTGTTAGTTTAACTTCTTTTCCAGGAAATTAATGGAAGCACTGGTTAAAGAAGCACTGCAGGATCATCTAGACAAGACTTCATTTATAGCTCAAATTTCCCCAGAGGATGCTGTCATCACGGATCATGCACAGGGGTTCTGGGACCGTAAATGGCATGAGAGTTTACGTATTGGGACAGCTAGCAATACCATTAATAGAGACAGAGGTGTGCACTTACATCCCCTCTTTGAAACCGTTGTTCTTGGACAAGATGAACGGTTCCAGCTAGCGCGCTCCTGAGCCATTTCCAGTTCCAGTGCGCAAATGGGAAATTCCAACCATATTCCTGAGGAACCATGTGACGAGTGCCATGGATCTGCTATTTAAGGATGTGCCCCACAGCAGAAGTATGCTGTTGAGAAAGGAGACCGCCATCTCCGAAAGCTACAGTTGTTACAGTATTTTAGTATATTATTTCACTGTTTTTATCGCTTTTATCATCATATTTTATTTTATTGTAAATTAAACCACATCAGTTTTAACTTATATTTCCATTTTTATACTTCTAATTTTATTTTATTTTATTTTATTGTAAATAAATTGTTTTAGTTGCAGTATTGAAATTTGTTTATTTAAATACCAGCTGGTGTGAAGTCTAATTGCTTAATATGAATTGTCCCAGTCTTGTAGGCCTATTTGGAGATACACTCCCATTTCACCCCTCCGTTCGTTTGAAATACCTGTCCAGCTGAGCCTTAAATTTATTTAGGCTATCAACTTCCACAACAAGGGATGGAAGTCTTTTCCACCAACCAACTACCTGCTGGCTAAAGGCAAATTTCTGCACATCTATCCTACATCTCTCTTTCCTCAATCTGAATTTATGCCCTCTCCGGTGATTATTCTGAGCAAGAGGAAGAATCCCATCAACATTGAGCATGCTCAAACCATTCAAAGGCTTTATACACCTCTATCAGATCACCTCGCCGGTGCCTAGTCTCCAGACACTGCAATTTGTAAAACTTAAGCCTTTCTTCATAAGAACAACCCTTTGTTCCATTCACTAATCTTGTTGCTCTTCTCTGTACTCGTTCCAGCAGCTCTACATCCTTCTTGAAATGAGGCCTCCAGACCTGTATACAGTACTCAAGGTGTGTCCTGACCATTGCCTTATACAAGGAAATAATCACCTCCTTATCCCTGCTAGAAAAATTCCTGTATATCATTGACAAGACACCATGAGCTACTCTTGCAGCCCATCTGCATTGCTCAGAGAACTTCATATCTGCCTGCCCAATTACCCCCAAGGTCCATTTCATTCTCTAACACTGTCAGTGTAGTACAACAGAGTTGATATATTGCTCCAGGGTTGCTGTTTCTCATATGTAGTACTTTACATTTGTCAATTTTATTCATTTGCCACCTCTCAGCCCATCTGCTCAACCTTTCCAGATCCTGTTGCAGCAGCATAGCGTCAGTAGTGTCCTTAACAACCCTGCCAACCTTTGTATCGTCTGCAAACTTGGACATTAAGCTTGATATATTATCATCAATATCATTTATAAATACAGAAAACAACAATGAACCCAACACCGAACCCTAAGGGACTCCACTAATAACATTATTCCACGATGAGCAGTGTCCATTGATTACCACTCCCTGTCTTCTTCCCCTCAACTATCCCTTTATCCATAACAGCAATTTGCCTCCAATGCCACACTGCTCCAATTTGTGCAGCAGTCTTCCATGTGCAACAGTATCAAAAGCCTTTCTAAGATCCAAATATATAATATCAAAGTTATTCCCTGCATCCAGTTCTTTTGTGACTGCATCACAGTATCCAATCAAATTGGTCAGGCAAGACTTTCCCTTAACAAAACCATGCTATGTCTTCTTTAACTAATGATTCCATTATTTTCCCTGGCACAGAGATTAAACTGGCAGGTCTATAATTATCCACTTCACTCTTTGAACCACCCTTGTGAATAGAGGACATATTTGCGCACTTGCCAATTTACAAGTACTTCCCCTGATTCTAAGGATGCACTTATTATTATGGCCAAAGGTATAGCTAACCCTCTTGCAACTTCTCTTAATATAATTGAATAAATACCATCAGCCTTAGGTGCTTTGTTCACTTTTAGCTGCAGAAATTTCTCTACAACCTTATTTTCTGAAATAATGATAACGTATAAATCGAGTAAAATATCTTTAATTATAAATACTTTATAGCTTTCGAAACAATTGTCTCTTTTTCAACAGAATTTGAACTTAACGGATACAGTTATGCGTGCAGTGAGGCGTGTGAAGGCACTTTATTCATTCATTAAACTGGGTTCATTGTTGCTGCAGGGACTGCACAGTTCTTCTCCAGTGCTTATACCTTATTTTCTGTTATTATAAAATCATTTAACTCCAAGTCAATATTTAATACACTTCTTGTAACCTCATCTCTAAAAACTGTGTGCGAATATAGATGCAAAATATTTATTCAGTTTACCAGTGCAATCTGTGTAGGATTAGCAATAGCCCTTACTAATTAAAGAATCAATGTGGTTTTTTGTAATCTGCCTTACCCTGTCTAACCACAAGTAACTTAGTTCCACACCAGTCTGCACTTATTATAGAACTCTACATCCCTTGACAATTTATAATTATCTCATGCATTTTTTTTTCTTTGCTACTATGCATATCAGTTCAACTTACATTCTAAATCTTGAACAGTATATTTTAATCAGTATAAAATGCCTAGTAGCCTCCTCCAAGATTACCTTTCTAAACACTTCCCATTTGACATTTACATTTCTTAAAATTAGTTTGTCTCACTAAAAAGAGTTTAAAAAATGTCTGAGCTCATTATAATCACGTGTGTTTATCCCTTTGAATACATGCCAAGCATCATCAGTGATGGGGTGAATTTACAAAACAGTCCACTGTTTATGCAGGAGAGTATCTCATGACGTAGCGCTTTAGTAGCCTAGCTTAGGAATACAGCTCTCAAGATTTATGAGCAGTTTTGTTAAGAAGAAAATGTTGCAGAATAAAAACTATTTTAAATAAAGACTGGTTGGCAAGGTTTATCAGACATAAAAAAACTAAACAATTTGAAGTTACAGGTGAATCAGATAGTGCTGATCATGAAGCTTCAGCTAAATTTTGTGATGAATTAAAAACACTCTTTAACGAAATAGACTACAAACCATAGCAAGTATTTAATTCTGACAAAACAGGCCGATGCTCTTGCTACATGCAAGAGCGTCAGCCTGTCTTTAAAATAGGTAATGCCACAGGTGATTATAAGCTGAAGCCTCTTCTTGTTTCCCTCTCCTCTGAAAGGGTTGAGCAAGAATTTGTTACCAGTCTGCTGGACAGCATAAAGGGCTTTGATCTCCGGACAAGTCTTTGAAGACTGGTTCACTAAATGTTTTGCTGTGGAAGCTGAGCATTACTGTTGATGCTAACCCCGCCTTCAAAGTTCTGCTTATCTTAGATAACGCTCCAAGCCCAAGAGAAGAATGCAATTGTCTGCATTCTTCTCTCAAGTCAAAGCACTTGTACAGGGAATAATAGATGTAGACCCCCAGTTATGAGAGAAGCCTGCATGTTAAATGTAGTCTTGATAATATCCTGACACCTTACAAGGAACTGTAGGCAGAGAAACAGAGACTAGCTCAGCAAACTAGTATTATGCAGTTCGTCAGATCCATCCCCAGCTCCACAGACTTCTCCTCCTCCAACTTGCTCTGATGATTCAGGTGCTTTATCATCTCCAATGCCTTGAATGTTGTGTAGCTCAGTAGAGACTTTATCACTTGATGTAACCCTGCCTCATTTTCCTGATTCAAATTCAAACCCAGATGACCCTGCATCACTGGAAGATATGTGATCTTCCACCAACAGCACCCACATCTTGTTCCCCTGAGCTGCCTGCCTATTTTGGCAAGTGTTGATTTATTTTTATTTAAAATATGTTCCAAAAACATTTATGTTAAGCTTAGTGTTAATTCTTAATGTATATTAGCATGTATTTATGTGATTAAAATGCATTTGGGACACTACAATTAGCACTGTTCCATGCAACCCCTTTTTTTCCACAGGTTTAAGATACCACTTTACGCAAGGTTTCACAGAATGTAACCCTCACACTAAAACGTGGGATGCCTGTATATTAAAATATCTGAATTCTAACAAGGAAACGACATCACTAAGTAAATGATCCTTGGCCTATCTCAGGGGTGGCCAACAAGTCGATCGCGGCTTTAATTTCGGTCGATCACGATGAATTTTAAACATATATAAAAAATAGATTAGTCAAAATCTAAATGTTATTATTATTATGCGACCCACTGCATATGCTTATTACAAATCTGTTGAACCACATGACAACTCTTATCGCTGCGCAGCAGCTAGGCTTGTCTAGTGAAAATTCACGCAGTTATGTTGTGGAGAGTACAGTGTATGTGTCAAATTCTTATTTAGCTTACTTAATATTAATAACTGGACAGTACTCATGCATTAATTTAATATTTCTTGATTTAAAACGACTACTAGGAAAAAGAGTAAAGCGTATCATTTTCATCAAGATTGGGAACTAGAACACTTTTTTGTAATGGTGAAAGAAAATTGTTGTTGTTTGATTTTCAATGCTTCCGTGGCTAAACCCAAAAAAGGAAATTTAGAAACGCACTACATGGTAAATACCAATCGGATTTTCCACCTAATAGTGACCTTAGAAAAAATAAATTAAAAGAACTTAAATCCAGATTATTTGCATAACAAAATTTCTTCATGACACCTAATTTACAATCTAAAGCAGTAACTGTAGCAGCATTTAAAGTGAGTCATCTTCTTGCAAAAAAATGCAAACCATTTTCTGATGGTCAATTCGTCAAAGACAGATTATCTTTTAGAAAATTTTAAGAACACAAATGAAATTAAAAGTGCTCTTCAAGATCTGCAATTATCTCGAAATACTGTGATGCGAAGCATCGAAAAAATGAATAAAAATGTGAGCGAACAATTGCGTGCTCGTATTGCTAATTATGTGTCCTTTTCTTTACAACTGGATGAATTTACAGACGTCAGGGATACAGCTCAATTGCTCGTTTTTATTCGTATGGTTTTCGATGATTCTGCCACTAGAGAAGAACTGCTGGGTATGGTTTTGTTAAAAGAAAGAACTAGAGGTCTTGATATATTTAACGAATTCAACAATTTTATTGAAAAAATTAAATTACCACTATTTAAGCTCGTACCAATAACAACAGATAGAGCCAAAGCAATGCAGGGCATCTTAACGGATTCATCGCATTGTGCCAAAAGGATGGTGAATTCCCAGATTTTTTGAGTTACCACTGTATCATCTACCAACAAGTTTTAGCCAGCAAAAGATTAAATTTTAAGTGTTATGGACATAGCTTTCAAAATCGTGAATTCCATCAGAGGACAATCTCTTAAAAGGAGACTTTTCAAAATGCAACTTGATGAAAATGAACCAGATCTGATATTACACACAGAAGTGAGGTGGCTGAGTCGGAGTACGTTTCTACAGAGATTTTTAAATTTGCTGAATGAAATTTTAAAAAAATTGCAAAAAAAAAAAAAAAGAAAGCGGAAATGATTATCAGCAGCTACAAGATACAGAGTGGTTGTGTGGTCTGGCTTTTTCGGCAGTTTTACCAGTAAATTAAGTGATCTGAATTTGGAATTACAAGGAAAAAATAAAATTGTGTGTGGCATGATTAGTAATATTTCTGCATATAAATATCAATTTTTGGCAATGGCTAAGGATCTCAAAGAAAAAAAAATTCTATCATTTTGCAAATATGCAAGTTCATTTGCAAAAATATCCTGTTTTTGAATTTAATAGTGAGAAATATGTTTCTGAAATTGAGGAAGTTGTGGATGACTTTGAAACAATTGAAGACATTGTTCAATATATTTCTTATCCATTTAATGTCGACTTAGATACGAAAAAAATTGAAGAAAACAATCTCTGAGATTTTTAACATGGAGAAAATATTACTTGAAAATGAAATTATTACATTGCAAAACGATATCTTCCTAAAAGCCAGGTCATCAGAAAAAGACTTTTGGAAATATGTTTGCCAAGAAAAGTACCCAAATGTTAAAAAAATGCAGCGAACTTTTAAATTTCTGTTTTGGTTCCACATATCTATGTGAATAGGGAACAGGTTCACATATCTGTGTGAACCTGTTCCCCTCTAAGCTCCATTCACATATCTATGTGAATGGGGCTTAGAGGGGAACAGGTATTCTGTGTGTTATCAGACAATCAGTCTAAAACACTGATGGATCCAATATCTTTCTATTACAGAAGAGCCCTGTTATGTCACTTAGGTGGCAAGGAACGTGTAGAGTGGTTCTCTTCAAGACGCCTGGTCAGTGTGAAGAGAAAGATAACAAACCCTCAGGCATATGACAGCACGACAAAACAAATGGCCCTCAGTCCCCAGCAGCTTTCACTCCCCCTCTTATGGCAGTGAGAGGATCAGAGTGGAAGCAGAGGGTGCTAAGGATCTCTGGGTACAACCAGGCTGTCATGCACGGAAACTGAATTTGGCCTGTTACAACTTAAGATCACTCGTCGGTGAAGACAGGATATTAGAGCTGGAAAAGGAATTAGAAAATGTGAATTGGAATATCATCAGTTTGGCTGAAACAAGAAGAAATTAGTCATTTATCAAGTGGAAATCTGCTATACACCAATGGAAACAGTGAAAGGAGTGAAGGTGGAGTTGGATTTCTGGTCTATAAAGATTTAAAAAACAACATTTTGGAATTCAAAAGTACATCACCAAGGGTGTCAAGACTAATACTCAAGATTTCTAAGAGGTACAAGCTAAAGGTTATAATGATTTATTCACCGACATCGAGCCATGATGATGAAGAGGTTGAAGAAATGTACACTGAAATTGAGTCTTCTAGATGAGCAGAAAACCCACTACACAATTATTATGGGGAACTTCAATGCTAAGGTTGGAAAAAGACAAAACAGTGCAGAAAGGGGAACTATAGGAAATTTTGGAATTGGTGAAAGAAATGAAAGATTTTTGGAATTTGCAGAATCTCAAGGATTGTCAGTAATGAACACTTTTTTTCAAGAAAAGGGTGAACAGAAAGTGGACATGGAAGAGTCCAAATGGATTAACAACTAATAAAATCAACTTCATCCTCACTAACAGAAGATATGTCGTGAACGATGTTACCGTCTTGAATAAGGTAAATGTTGGAAGTGATCACAGATGGTTTGGTTTAGTTGTTGGGTTTTATTGGCGCATTAGCAACTAAGGCTATAATGCACCAAAACCAGGTGATATATAAAAATTTAAACTTTCACTGACCTAATTACTTAGGTCACCATGTCAAGATATAAAATAACAAAGGTAAAAAATGTAGAAAAGATATATCAATAAAGAAATAACAATAACAATTTTAAATACAAGTAAAAACCTTTATTGATTTAAAATAGCTAAAAACAGCAGACACATGGTCATTGTTGGATAAAATTTGACTGAGTGTATATGGCTCAGTCAAATGATTAAAAGCGGTAAAACAGATATTGCTAAAATCTGAACAGTCAATTAAAATGTGTCTAATTGATAAAATTTTGCCACAGGACTCACACATAGGAGGATCATCAGCCCTCAGCAAAAACGAATGAGTCAAATGAATGAGAGTCCGGGCAAGAACAACTTCCTCCTTACGATTCCTGCGCAGACTAGACTGCCACGGTTCAATTACAGGCTTTATACGATATAATTTATTCGTAGTCTATCTATTCCACGAATCTTGCCATTGGGAGTGTATCTTTTGGTGTATTATTTGCCTGTAGTCTGTATAGGGGACTGACAGGCAGCGAGTGATCACAGAATGATAAGATGTACACTTGATATAGATATAGGAAAGGAAAAAAAACTGACTCGAGTAAATAATACAAAAGGTCTGTGAGATAACAGAAGAGGAAAAAAAGCAGTATGTACTGGAACTTAAAAACAAGTTTGAGCTTCTGCAGACTGTTCAGGACCAAGATACTGATGAGGAATATTACAACTTTCTTAAAGTGATAAAGCCCAAGAAACCTATAGGGAAAAAGAAATCCAAAGAAGAAAAAATTAGTCAAGAAACACATGTTATGATGAACTGAAGGCGACAAATGGAGAGCAAGATAAACACTGACAAGGAGAAAATTGAGTATACTGAGTTATGTAAAGCCATTAAAAAGAAACTCAGAGAGGACATAAGAAGATTTAACACAAGAAAAGTAGAACAAGCATTAAGGGAAAACAAAGAACTTAAATCAGCAGCCATGAGCAGTAATACAGAAAGACAAATGATACTGAAACTGAAGAATAGCGATGGTGTAGTTATAAATAGCAGAGAAGGCATAATTCAAATAGCAGAAGACTACTATAGAGAATTACACAAGGAGCGAGGGAATGATGCCAGCAGTGGGGAAGATGGATTGCAAATTAGCAACACATACGACATACCCGATATTCTTCCTGATGAGGTAGAACATGCATTGAAGAAAATGAAGAATCAGAAAGCCCCAGAGGAAGATGAAGTTAATGTAGAGTTGTTAAAAATGGGAGGAAGAGACATAACACAAAAACTGGCAAGGCTCTTCACAAAGTGCATTAGAAAAGGTGTGAGGCCTAAGCAGTGGAATAATGCAATCATAATTTTGCTGCATAAGAAAGGAGATAAATCAGAAATTGCAAATTATAGACCAATTAGCTTGTTATCCAAAATCTACAAGTTTTCGGGCACTGGAAAGACAAGGCATAGATACCCCATATATTATGATTTTGAAAAAAATATATGAGAACGCTACCTCCTTTATTAGACTAGACAAAGACAGTAGGAAATTTAAAATTGAGAAAGGAGTTCGGCAAGGAGACACAATATCTACGAAGCTGTTTACTTTGTCTACTTCGAAGCTGCCCTTGAGGAAGATTTCAGAAGATTAGACTGGTCGCAGAAAGGAGTCAATGTGAATGGAGAGTACCTAAATCATTCACGATTTGCAGATGACATTGTGGTCATAAGCCATGATCCCAAAAAATTAGAGGAAAATCTTAATCAGTTATGCACATTTAGTAAGGATTTTGGACTAAAGATGAATATGGCTAAAACAAAAGTAATGATGAACAAGTATGCCACAGAAAGGAAAATTATGATTGAAGGAGCAGTAATTGAAAAAGTGGAGTCATATACTTATCATATACTTAATTGAAAAGGTGGAGTCATAGACTTATGGAAGTGAAACTTCCAAGTTTCACTTCCATAAGTGAAACTTCCAAGAATGGAAGAAAAGCTTTTCTATCCAATTTTATTAAAGGAGGCAGCAAAGGAGGTAAGCAAACCCTTGGCCATAATTATGAGAACATCCTTTGATTCAAGAGAAGTCCCTGTGGACTGGAGATGAGTGATTGTATCCACAAGTCACAAAGGGGAATCACAGAGTGACATCAATTACAGACCTGTTAGCTTAACTTCTGTTCTAGGGAAAATAATAGAGTCACTGGTTAAAGAAGTAATATAGGGCCATCTATACAGGAATGCAGTTATACTTCAGTCACAGCATAGGTTTATCATTCCATTCTTCGCTGTACACAGCGAAGAATGGAATGAATTATATTGGGAATCAGACTGTTAGATAAGAAGAGAAACACATGGATTAGGCAGCAAACTCAAGTAAAGGACATTCTTATCAAAACTAATGAACTAAAATGGTCTTGGGCAAAACACATAGCTCGAAGACATGATGACAGATGGACTAAGAAAATAACAGAATGGTACCCAAGAGGGGCTAGAAGAAAACCTGGAAGACAAAGGCGGAGATGGATAGATGAAATTCATGAGTTTTTGAGTAGTAAATGGATGGCCAGTGCTCAAAACAGAAGGAACTGGAAAGTTGCTGGAGAGGCCTTCATCCTGCAGTGGATTGAAAATGGCTGAAGATGATGATGATCTATGTGAATTGGCCTTTTCGTATTTGAGAAAAAAAAAAAAAAAAAAGATGAAGAATCACTCTGCTCTTACGGACTTGCATACAGAAGATTCTTTACAGTTGGCCTCATCACAGTATATTCCCGATTTTGAAATCTTAACAGATGACATGAAGACACAAACTTTGCATAAATTAAAAATATGTATGAATTTAAAATAAGAATTCTGAATTGTATTTAAATTTAAAGACATTTTTCAATACGTGTTGATTAACTTTTTTAACCATGTGCAATGAAATTCTTCAGATGTTAGATCACGGCACATTTCGAAGAAAAAAAGTAGATCGCATCTCAAATTAAGTTGACCACCCCTGGCCTATCTTATTGCTTAATATAATACACTCATAAAACTTTTCAGATTAAAACCATACCTAAAAAATTTTAAGAGCAAGCAAAATTTCAGAAAAAATCATTAATGTGTAGACATGATTGAAAATTTTAAGATGCTTTTTTGAAATCAGCATAATGAAATTATTTAACATTGCTTATTCTTAAAAAAAAGTTCGCTATAATAGCTTGCATGTACTGTATATCATTGTGTCGGTTGGATACTTGCAGATAAATTGTACTTCTACATAATATTCCTTTTAATAAGTGGTATTACTACCATTTCATTATGGCAAAGATCTTTATAAAATAGAATATTTGTATATTTTTAAATTAATTGTTAATAATTACATGCAATTTACTTTCTTAATTTAAACAGTTACTAAATACAAATTTATTCACTTCTTTATACTAAAATCTTTCAACAAATAAGGTATTATGATCTTATAATTTATTATGTAAAAGGTATTTGACAAATTATATGGCTGCTAGAAAATTATAATTTAATTTCTTAATTCATCAAATCTTTTGAATGTAACAGGGAATTTCAGTTAAAGCACCTATATTAAGATGGACACTTTATCTTAAATAAAATAATAAGATGTTTTTGTTCCTTATTAAAAATATTTTTAAAGTAAGAAAAAAACCTGCTGAGAAATAATAAAGGGATTTGTTTTACAATTTTTTTTTTTTTTTTAGTAACAAGAATTTTATGCTGAGGAGCTGTATTATTGTTGCAAGAGACATTTTGCAATTTGCTTATTACAAGGGGCAAACCGATAAGTTCAGATACTGTTCCTTGTTGACTAATGTAATTTAATAGATTTAGTATTAAAGCACAAACTTACTCAGCCATGCCAATAAGATGTATGTCAATATAAGGTTGACTCAGGGAGTAACAAGTTGCAAGTTTTGAAATATCCACTCCTTTCTCCTAGGGGAAAATAAATAAATAATTAATAAATATTTGAAATTTATCATTTTTAGAAATAGCTTAAATTTATTATTAAACTTTTTCTTGTGTATAATTATGGTATTGGCTAACTATAACAGTTCAGAATATGGATGATAACACTTTAAAGCAGAGAAAGGAAGGTGGGAAGATATTCAAATAAAGAGAGATAATAACACTAAAAAAGTAAATAAAAATATTTAAAAAAAAAAAAAAAAACAGGAATATGTCAGTAAAGATCTAGAGACAAATGTAACTGAGTATTCCTTACATGCCCAGAAGAATCATAAATGTAAAATTACAAGTAAATTAAAAAATTCATCCACTTGTAAAATGTATGCATTTCTCTCAGAGTATGTTTATTAAATAAAGAAAACTGATTAAAATTATTTAATATATTATAATTGTAGATGCTAATGCAAGAACAAATAACATTCATTTAAGGAACCAATCACTCAAAACTTTACATGAAAAACATTAAATAAAAATGGAGAAAAATTATCATAATTTAATCAAATGGAGAACTTTTTTTTGCTTCCATAAAATTTATTTATTCCTACAGACTCTTTTATGATTATTTCAAAAATTACCTCAACATTTATATAAAATTTGAGAAATATGAAAAGTTAGTTTTCTTAAAAATAAATAAAATGCAAATTGAAACACCACACTTGAAATGATAATACTTAAGTTTTTAATTTATCATCATCATCATCCAAAACTATTACAAATATTAGGTGTACAAGATGGAAATAGACTAGCCAAACCCAGACTAAATCCTCTTTCTTCTAATGTTGCTTGATAACGTAAAAAAAAAAAAAAAAAAAAAAAAGGGGATCTCTCTGGCTAGGCTAAAGTTATAATACGAAAGAGAAAGGTTGGAAGCTGATAGTCTAGAAGGACTGATTTGTATTACCATAGTGATCTGCATCCACTGGATAACAGTTTAATAATGATGATGAAAATAAATATATAGCACTTAATATACAGTAATTAATAGGGCATGATAAAATATGTAAAATTTGAGTTTATTAATAGGCCATATATATATATATATATATATATATAGGGGGTGCTTGAATCAACATTAATATTTATTGAGGAAATTATTCATTAAAATACAATAAGAAAAGCACATACTCAATTTGACGTAGGAGCAACAGGTTTTGAGTTAGAACATTAAACAGATTGGTGATATATCATTTCTGCTTCTAGCATTTTGCAAACATCACAAAGTGAGTTATGCAAATCGGCTTGTTGCACAAAATGTTATGTAAATTGTTGTACTGTTTTTTCTTTTTTTATAAAACCTGGTGATGAAAATGTAAGAACTGCAATGAATGGATTGTTGCTGTGGTACAGTAAATTCATTATGTGTATTGAATAAAAGAACATTAGCAAAATATGCAGACATTCACTTTGTGTATGCAAAGGAAATGCTAGAGATGCAGCTGTTGAATAGCACAACATTTTCCAACAAGGCAACAACCCTAATTGGCATGTGTTTGTCAATATCCATTGTAATTTGAGAGAATGGGGTACTGTGAAAGGGCATCATGCCTGAGGTCAGCCCTGATCATATTCTACACAAGAAGAGGAAGAGATCCTGGATATTGTGACATTAGATCCCTCCACCAAAACATGAAGAGTTGCTGCAAAAATGGGTCATTTCAAAACTTATGTTTGAGGCAAACTGCATGAATACAGGCTGTATGAATACAATAGTATCAGCAGTGATTATTCATGCATTAAGAATAAGTAGATAAAAGAACTACTTGGTGGTAATGATCACAGAGTACTGATGTGGAATTTACTTAAAGATGTAACTACCATCAAGGGTAAAAGGAAGGGTTTTTGCTTTCCTAAAGGTGACTACAGTGGTTCCAGATAGTTTTTAAATTCTATGCAGCAGAACCAACTGAAAATGTTACCACCAGCAAATTCTAAATTGGAAGCATTCAAGGAAATAATCATACAAGCTACTAGGCTTTTCATACCAAATAAGAAGTGCCATTCAAGGTTTAGACCAAGATGGATGTCAGATGAACTAATGAGACTCGTTGCAGAGAAGAAAAATTCATGGGATGCATATAAATTATAAGATGTTTTAAGGATATTAGGTAAGGTAAGGTAAGGTAAGGTAAGGCACATTGAGAAATCTTTGGCAAAGGATGCAAAGATAAATAGCAAAGACTTCTTTACTTATGTAAAGATTAAAAGGAAGGGTTTGAAATGCATAGGTCTACTTGATATTGATGGCTCAAGTGTTGAAGAACCTGCTCATGTTGCTGACAAGCCCAATAAGTATGTTTTATCGACATTCACACATGAGGAATTCTTTAGGGAACAGATGCCAGAAGTTTATCAAACTCTACCATGGAGCTAAATGATTTTGTAATAACTGAGATGATTCTGTAATAACTGAGAGGAAATGGAATTTGTAAATTCCATTTCCTGATGATAAATGTAAGAAAGGCAGCTAGAGTGGATGTGATCTATCCAATTTTATTAAAGGAGGCAGCAAAGGAGGTAAGCAAACCCTTGGCCATAATTATGAGAACATCCTTTGATTCAAGAGAAGTCCCTGTGGACTGGAGATGAGTGATTGTATCCACAAGTCACAAAGGGGAATCACAGAGTGACATCAATTACAGACCTGTTAGCTTAACTTCTGTTCTAGGGAAAATAATGGAGTCACTGGTTAAAGAAGTAATATAGGGCCATCTATACAGGAATGCAGTTATACTTCAGTCACAGCATAGGTTTAGCAAGGGGCAATCTTGTCTGACCAATCTGATTGGATACTATGATGAAGTGACAAAGGAACTGGATGTAAAACATAATTTTGATATCACATACTTGGATATCAGGAAAGCTTTATGATCTTGCACATAAAAGACTGCTGTACATATTGGAGCAGCATGGCATTAAGTCCAAATTACTGCTATGGATAAAGGAATGGTTGAGTGGGAGAAGATAGAGATTTGTTACCAACAGACACTGCTCTTTGTGGACTAATGTTATAAGTGGAGTTCCCCAAAATTTGGTTTTCTGTATTTATTAATGATACCGATGAAGGGTGATTAATGACAGTAATTACAGTAATGCTACTGCAACAAGATCTAGAAAAATTAAGCAAATGGGCTGAGAAATGGCAAATGAAGTTCAATATTGACAAATACAAGATAGTGCATATGGGTAGTAGTAATTCCAGATTAATGTACCGTGTGGTACTACACTCAGGGTAGTATAAAATGAAAAAGACTCAGTGGTAATTGTGCAGTCAGATATGAAGTTCTCTGAGAAGTGTAAACAGGTTGCCTGGACAGTTCATGGGGTTTTGTAAATGATATACATGAATTTTTCAAGCCAGGATAAAGAGGTGATAATCCCATTGTATAAGGCAATGGTTAGGCCACATCTTGAGTACTACATACAAGACTCGAGGCCTCATTTTAGGAAAGATGTATATCTACTGGCATGGATGAAGAGAAGAGTAACGAGAAGAGTTTGGTGAGGAGAACAAAGCTTGGTGTTCTTGCAAAGACAGTCTTCAGTACTGCAAATTGCAGTGTCTGGAGACTAGGCACCTGCGAGACGATCTGATTGAGGTGTTGTGGGTTTGAATGGATTGAGCAAGCTTGATGATGGGATTCTTCCTCTTTCTCAGACTATACATATGAGGAGGCATAAATTCAAATTGAGGAAGGATGGTTGCAAAATAGATGTGCAGAAGTTGCCTTTAGCCAGTAGATGGTTGATTGCTGGAACAAACTTCCATCTGATATTGTGTAAGTGGATAGCTTGAATAAATTCAAGAAAAAACTAGACAAACTGGTGGAGATGGATAGGTGAATGGAAGATTTTGTTTTTACTAGTGCTATATAAGCTTGCTTTCTTGCATCATTTGCCACTATTAATATCAATATGCTGAGAGTTCAGACATTGAAAGCAGAAGATTCATTTGTGCATGAGCAATTTTGTTTATGGATACTTAATCGTATTGACAACAGCCCTGACTTTCTTGTCAATATCCTGTGGACTGACAAAGCAACATCTACAAGAGATGGGACATTCAACATGCACAATCTCTATACATGCTCACTGGAAAATCCTCACACCATTCTGCAATCATGTTTCCAAGTGGAGTTAAACATCAATATGTGGGCTGGCATTGTAGGATATAAGTTTATTCATCACGAGTTCCCTGCCTACTTAAACACTGATCATTTCTTACAGTTTTTGCAGAGGACACTGCCAATACTCTGGAATATGTTCCTTTAAGTGTATATGCCAATATGTGATTTCAGTACGACAGAGCACCTCCACATTTTGGGCGATGAGTAAGAACATTCTTAAATGATAATTACTGAAATCACTGGATTGGTTGTAGAGGTCCCATTTCTTGGCCACCGCACTCTTCTGACCTTAACCCATTGGATTTTTTTTTATGTGTGGGGTCACATGAAACAAACTATTTAAGCCACAGAGGTTAACAAACTAGGTAACTTGTTGAATCGCATCCACAAAGCTACTGTTATTGCTATTAAAAACAACACAGTGCTTTTGGCAGGTATACAAGATTCCTTCTTGTGACATGTTTGAGCCTGTCTCCTATCACATGGCACTCATTCTGAACATCTTATTTAATATAATTAACAAGCAAGAGCCAAGGAAACTACACTAATGCACAATCTCAAAAGCAAAGTAAGACAATTAACTATGAGAGGACAATTAAAACAAAAGTATATTTTTTGTAGGATTGCACTGACAACTCTGTCAAGAAATCATTTGCCACTATGAACTCTCAAATATTGACATTTCTACCATGTCCTGCTTATTATCAACAAACTGACCATGGATACCAGTTTGCACACTAGCAAACTAAAAAAAGAAACTAAAATTTGTTTCCTGTTCAGAGGGTACCAAACATATTTAGGCATGTATTTTCAAGTTTAATGTATTTTTCATTCACACTAGGGCATCCGTTGGCTTCCTGTTAATAATATGACAGAGATGCAAACATTTGAGAATTCACTGTGGCAGATGTCTACTTAATGAAGTTGTCACTTTGGTTCCCCCAAATTTTATTTTCAGTTATTTTTATGTTATTTTTTCTTACTTTTTGTAGTACTGTTTTGTCTAATTTGATTTATTTAATAATTGCTTGGATGAAGGTAGCATTTATGCATACAGCAATATAATATGTTGCAGTTAGCAGCAATTTCTAAACATGGTAAAAAAAAATAAATGTTTAATCTGATAAATCATCAGTTGATCACACCATGTTGAATCATATTTCGAAAAATAATGTAATGGCTTAAGCATGTCTACTTCTCTACCTGTCCCACTTTGACAGCTTTAAACAAAGCTGTATATGACAGTTTCTCGTTATTTTTTTTTTTCTGGTTCTGGATGCATTGTAAAAATGAAATATAAATTTCATAGTGACAATTAGTTTTTTATTATTATTTTTTCTTATCCTAAGTCAGTGGTTTTCAACCGGGGTGCCACAACATTCCAGGGTTGCCACGTAATTTGGGTTTAAGTTACTTAAACTTATTATTTTTTTAAATGATATGCTTATTTCATTATAAAATGGTGTACAGTATCTTTTTAATTTTGTGATTATCTATAATTGATGTTTACTTAGTACCTCTATATAAAGAATAAAATTATTATATACTGTATATATATATAATTTGTATTATGAAATGTAATTTTTATAATTATATTATTGTAATAACTATCATATAACATATATATTTTTTAATATTATATATATATACAGAGAGAGAGAGAGAGAGAGAGAGAGAGAGAGAGAGAGAGAGAGAGAGAGAGAGAGAGAGAGAGAGAGAGAGAGAGAGAGAGAGAGAGAGAGAGAGAGAGAGAGAGAGAGAGAGAGAAAATCGGATCTAACAGGCAGAAAATTGAGTAGATTGAGTACGGGTGCCACAAAATAAAATAAATTACTTACGGGTGCTGTTATTAAAAAAGGTTGAAAACCACTGTCCAAAGTGGTCATTTCTGGTGATTAGTATACTCAAATTTTAAAAAGTTATACCACAGCAGCAAATAGAGTTTTATCATTTTTTTTTACCAAGCCAAACCAACTCTAAGAACCATAAAAAACAATGTTTTTTTTTTTTATTTTTCATTTTTAAAAAAATATATTAAAAAATTTCAACTTAACTGGACTTCATTTTTAGAAAATTATAATTTGTCAACAAACAGATTTCTTTCAAAATTTTTCTCTCTTTCTCTTACTGCTATTATAGTTTTGATAAAAATTACTGACTATGAAAAAAATAAAATCCATGAGCCCATCTATATTTTTAAATACAACACAATTTCTATATTTTTTTTGTTCTAAATTTCAAGTGTCAAAGACATCTAGAAAAGCTTGACCATTGTCCTTTCAATTTCCTTTCCTCTATATTTCTACTACTCCCTAGCAGCCTTTCATAGTGTCTTTGAAAGTTACTGGAAGCCATGACTTCACTGGACACCACATTTTTTGGTGGGAATATTTCCAAAATTACTCATATGTTTCTACTCCCACCCAACACAAAAACAATTAAACAAAAAAAGTAAAGTATATATAGCGTTTCAATGACAGCAGTTGTTCAACCATTATTAGGAGTAACTAGTCAGCCGTGAGAGACATAAATCAAAGAGGCTGATTACCAATGAACTGTCAATCATATCGTAACAGGAATTTCACAGATGCTAGAAAACATACAGCTTTGGCAGCCATGGAAAGCTCCTCCCAAAGTGGGTAATACACTTAAAACTGCTGTAGTGGCAATGTTGCTTCACTGCTCTATGAAAAAAAATTGTTTTCTTTCTACAGTAGTTCATGATATGAACACTTTACTACCAATAGTTCCATACAACGTTAGGTTTCAGAAATCCAAAATTTTCATAACTCCAGCAAAGGCTAGGTCCCAACATTTTCAAATTTATGAGATTCTACTGTATTAAAAAATGGTGTTTTTACAAAAACAGAGAATGACTTAGATTACAAACGTAACATAATTAATTAATACATAACTTGATAGGGAAGTTATATAAACGGAACTCGTAGATAATTAATACTTGATACTTAAAAATATATATAGCGTTATAACTGTGTTGTGGGATACAAGTTTAGGGTTATAATTTTGTACTGAAATTGAAATTTTATTGAAATTAAATCGAAATCATGACTCGGACCAGAGCAGCAAAGCAAAAGGTTCAAGCTAATGGGAGTGCTGGGGCTCACAGGAGAACTGAGGGAGGGCAGTTACCCTCTGAATCACAGCCTTTTGAAATGCACTGGTTACATGATGTTTGTGAAGCAATTGGGTACAGGACATGATATTGCCATGGGGGATGTCTTTGTGTGTGCGCGCGATGCAAGGAGTCCAGACACGATAGGAGGGAGTATATGATGAAGCCTTGTCGATCAATTTGGCCCTGTAAAGATTGTGCAAGGCTCAAGGGGTAAAATTTTTTTTCAGCCTGGTCTGTACTTGTTAACAGGAGAGACTGCTTCTACAGGATGGGATACACTTAAATAGAAAGGGTGCAAGAATATTTTCTGATGCTATCGAGGCAGTGTTAGGTGGGTTGGAAAACTCCAGCTTGGGGGGGGGGGGGATACAAAGACTAATAGATTAACAGTAGGGCTCCTTTCATTCAAGCCACTGGCAGAGGTGAAAGTGATTCTTGCACTGCTTCTATTGGAATGAGCAGAAGCCTGAAAAACAAGATGCAGGATATTTCAGACTGCTGGAAGTCACTGCGCTACAAGTAAACACATGGGTTGTGTTAGGGTAGCTAAGAATAGAAACAGGTGCATGTACACCAATGCTAGGAGTTTGGTAAATAAATCTGAAGAATTTGAAGTATTGCTCAAAGCATCAAAGGCGGATATTGTTGGGATATCAGAGCCGTTGTGTCACACAGGTATAAGGAATGCAGAACTGGAATTTGGGGAGTACGTCTACAGAAAGGATAGACAGGATACGAAGGGAGGAACGGTTATGCTATTAGTTAAGGAACACATAAATTCCAAGGAAGTGAAGCCAGTGGACATCACTGGACAGTGCAGAGTCGAGTCAGTTTGGTGTGTCTTAAGCATTGGGAGATCAAAATTGAGAGTTGGAGTGTGCTATAGGCCAAATGACTCTGATGAGTATAATAAGAAACTGTACAGGGAAATAGAGTGGGCCAGTAAATCAGAGAGTCTTATAATGGGGGATTTTAATTTCCCAGATATTGACTGGAATTTTTGGGTTGGTCACTCTCACACTAGCAAGGCTTTTGTGGATTTATTGGATGATTGTTTTCTATATCAGCACGTTCGGCAAGCAATTAGAGGGAGTAATACTCTTGATTTGATTATCAGTAGTGATTCTTCATGCATTAAGAATCTGCAGATAAAGGAACCACTAGGTGGCAGTGATCACAGTGTGCTGAAGTGGGATTTATTCAAAGAGGTAACTACCATCAGGGGTAAAGAGAAGGGTTATTGCTTTCGTAAAGGCGACTACGATGGTCTGAGACAGTATTTATATTCTATACAGTGGGACTAACTGATGATGTACACCAACAGCAAATTCAAAATGGGATGCAGTCAAAGAACTTATCTTGGAAGCTACTAGGCTTTACATACCAACTAAAAAATACTGTTCAAGGTTTAGGCCTAAATGGATGTCAGATGAACTAATGAGACATATGGCAGAGAAGAAAAATGCATGGGATACATATAAATTAACACGTAACACAGAAGCCTATGATACATACAAGTTAATCTGTAACCAAGTTACAAAGGAGGTTAGGCAGGCAAAGGCAGATTACAAGAAATCTTTGGCAAGAGATGCAAAGAAAAACAGCAGAGTTCTTTACTTATGTAAACTCTAGAAGGAAGGGGATGAATCAGATTGGTCCACTTGATAACGATGGTTCAACTGTTGATGATCCTGCTCAGGTAGCTAACAAACTAAATGAATATTTTGCATTGACATTCTCATGTGTCATTCTCATGTGTGAATGACTCCTCATTCACACATGAGGAGTTATTCAGCGAGGGGAATGCCAGAGGTGTATTGAACTCTGGCAGTAAGCTAGATAATCTTGTAATAACTGAGAGTAAAGTGGAGGAGAAATTGTTCAAGATAAATACAAGAAAGGCACCTGGGATGGATGGAATCTATCCAGTTATATTAAAAGAGGCAGCAAAGGAAGTAAGCAAACCCTTAGCCATAATTATGAGAGCTTCCTTGGACTCAGAGGAGGTACCCACAGACTGGAGATGTGCAAATGTTACCCCAATTCACAAAGGAGGATCAAAGGGCGACACAAGTAATTATAGACCTGTTAGTTTAACTTCTGTTCCCGGAAAATTAATGGAGGCACTGGTTAAAGAAGCACTGCAGGATCATCTAGACAAGACTTCAGTTATAGCTCAGACACAGCATGGTTTTGTTAAGGGAAAGTATTGCCTGACCAATTTGATTGAATACTATGATGCAGTCACAAAAGAACTGGATGCAGGGAATAACTTTGATTTATATACTTGGATCTTAGAAAGGCTTTTGATACTGTTGCACATGGAAGACTGCTACACAAATTGGAGCAGTGTGGCATTGGAAGCAAATTGCTGCTATGGATGGGTGGGTGGTTGAGGGGGGAGAAGACAGAGTGGTAATCAATGGACACTGATCATCGTGGACTAATGTTATTAGTGGAGTCCCTCAGGGTTCAGTGTTGGGTCCATTATTGTTTTCTGTATTTATAAATAATACTGATGATGGTATATCAAGCTTAATGTCCAAGTTTGCAGACGGTAGAAAGGATTGGTATGGTTGTTAAGGACACTACTGACGCTATGCTGCTGCAACAGGATCTGGAAAGGTTGAGCAGATGGGCTGAGAGGTGGCAAATGAAATTTAACATTGACAAATGTAAAGTACTACACATGGGAAACAGCAACCCTAGAGCAACGTATGAACTCTGTGGTACTACACTGACAGTGTTAGAGAATGAAAAGGACCTTGGGGGTAATTGTGCTGGCAGATATGGAGTTCTCTGAGCAGTGCAGATGGGCTGCAAGAGTAGCTCATGGTGTCTTGTCAATGATATACAGGAATTTTTCTAGCAGGGATAAGGAGGTGATTATTCCCTTGTATAAGGCAATGGTCAGGACACACCTTGAGTACTGTATACAGGTCTAGAGGCCTTATTTCAAGAAGGATGTAGAACTGCTGGAACGAGTACAGAGAAGGGCAGCAAGATTAGTGAATGGAACAAAGGCGTGCTCTTACAAAGAAAGGCTTAAGTTTTGCAAATTGTCTGGAGACTAGGCACTGGCGAGGTGATCTGATAGAGGTGTATAAAGCCTTGAATGGTTTGAGCATGCTCAATGCTGATGGGATTTTTCCTCTGGCTCAGAATAATCAACTGAGAGGGCATAAATTCAAACTGAGGAAAGACAGATGTAGGATAGATGTGCAGAAATTTGCCTTTAGCCAGCAGGTAATTGGTTGGTGATACAGACTTCCATCCCTTGTTGTGGAAGTTGATAGCCTAAATAAATTTAAGGCTCAGCTGGACAGGTATTTCGAACGAACGGAGGGGTGAAGTGGAAGTGTTTTTTTTTTTTTGTTTTTTTTTGGCTGATGCTGCATAAGCTTGTTTTCTTGCATCATATGCCTCTACTAATGCTAACTGTCTTTCTCCATCATTCTTATGTAAGATATGCAAAGTTAATAATTACTGATTAAGTTTCAAATGTGTTCAATAGCTCATATTTCTAGTGTTAGTATTTCATAAAAAGTTAATTACAAATTATGGGTAACCCTTGTATAACACAGTAGTTAGGTTCCTATAAAATGTCGTGTTGTGTGAAATCGTGTTGTACGGGACTAAGAAAAAGTACAAAAATGTGGATTACATTCCAAATGCTAACAAAAATACACTATTTCTTTAATAAAATGTTATGAAAACTAACAAAAAACACCAATTCAGAAGATTTCGAGCAGAAGATTTCGTGTATCTTCTGCTCTCCTTAAAAAAATCAGTAATCTGGTTTTGTTTGCTTGATAAATCTTTGTGAATCTCATCATATGGAACTAAGCATTTTTGAAGCTCCCTTCTGAACATTGGGCTCCTTTCATTCAAGAATCTGCATACAAAAAATAAGATTCTAATTGCTCAGCTAACTTTATTCCTTCCCATATGCTTATTAGTGTAAAATTTGGAAGTTTAGAATTTATCTGTGCTATAATCCTCTGAATTGATTTTGTTTTACCTCCAATGCCATTTCCACCAAATCTGCTTCGCCAGCCTCTTTTTCTACCAGCAATTCTTGAATGTCTTCAATAATCAAATTTTTTAGGGGCATCGGTGGCTAAGGCAATATTGCCCTGCGTATATTATCTATAAATTGTGTATGTCCTGAGGCTGATTTTCTGTTTTGATAGATGAAAAACCATGCTACCCTCACCTGAGCCTGACTAACTCAGCCACGTTGCGAAAAATACCCATAAAAATTCTCCCCTCCGTCATCGACGGGATTCGAACTCGCGTCTTTTCCACCGGGAGGAGGACGATTCTATCAACTGTGCTACCCACAAGGGCTTCAGTTGGTTTGTTATTAGGAGTTTTATAGCACATCAGCATCTAAGGCTGTTGTGCACCAAAGGGCTTCAGTAGTCATATCATCAAAACCTTCCCCTCCTACTGATGTAGCAAGTTCTACTATCGCATTGATTCAGTTTTCTGCTGGTTCAATCATACACTTTTCCACACGCATTTAACGGTTTTACTTCTTTGAGCAATAAAGCTATGATTCTGATAAAGTCCACAATTGAGAAATGGTTCCATGCCTCCATTACTTCGATAGATTCGGAATCAATTTTTTCCAAAATCCATTGTAACAATTTTCTGATGTAATGAGTTTTAAAGGTGGATATAATGCCTTGATCTCATGGCTGAATGAAAGAAGTTGTAAAGTTGTATTAACCCATTTTAATAGTTGTATTAATTGTGGTGGCAGAAACATAACTTCAACGTTTGGATGACTTAAATCTTTTGAATGGCCTGGCCTACTATCCAATAGTAATAAAACTTTGAAATCTAGATATCTCCACAAGTTCAATAGCACAAAACATAACACGGACATTTCCCAACAAAATAAAATACAGGGATTTCTGAATGATTTTTTTTGACTAACGAGTCAAAAAAAATCATATATAACATGGTTTCACTCTGTGTTAGAGTGAAACCATGTTATATAAGTACCGTGTTGTGAGAAGATTGCAAAAATTTATCAATCGTGTTAGAGCGAAACCATGTAGAATTACCATGTTATACAGGGGTTGCCTGTAGTTACTTACATGGCAATATTGTGCTGCTCTACTACAGACTTCTTTGATTTGTTCTGTACAAGGATGCCAAACAGGTGGCTCTTTCTCTGTCAATATTCCCATACCTAGGATAGCAGCATTAATAATGCCAACGTTTTTTTCCTAATGAACAAAAATGCATAAAAGTTAATAAAGCATAACATAACTAGACTGAATAACATTTTAATTCTTATTATCACTTCAGCATAGTATACAATGAAGATTAAAATGGAGTAATATTAACATTAAAATCAAAACATTATCCTGCATAATTAAAAACAATAACATTTAAACAGATAACTATGGTTGATACCAGCCTAGTGCTCCGTTTATATCAAAAAATTTTATGAGATATTTTAAACATTTATCTTAATTTGAGTCTTTTGACATACAAACTAAAAAAAAAAAAAAAAAACTATTTGCAATTTATCAGAATCAGAAAATTTACAATATAATACAAAAATAAATTTGCATTAAAATATAAATCTTAAAACTATTGCTTTACAGTGTTGTAAATACAGTTTATACAATTACAGAATTGAAGTTATATTGTAAGATTATATAAAAATCCTCATAGCTTTGCAAACTAATCTGTATCATTTTTAAAACTGTGCAATTCACAAAAATATGAATATTGCATGTAACTTTAATTCAATGAATGTTGCTCATTTTCAGTTTAAATTAAAAAAGATTTGCCTAACGTTTTACTTTATTAAATTATATATCTTTCTTGATATGATTATTACTTACCTGTTACTACCCTTTATTATAATTCATATTATTCCATGATAATATTTATATTAGAGAGAGAGAGAGAGATTTCTTACATATCCACTAGAGGTTAAATGGTAAGAAAAATAACAGAAAAGCAAAAAATAAAAAGCTTTTTGAAAAAGCTAAAGCACGTGGCAACTTTTCAAGACACTGGGTTTTAGTGAATAGAAACTGAAAATTAATATAGAGTATATATTAAACTTGTTAATATAAAAGAAATGAGAAGATTGTCAAAATGAGTGGAAATTGTTTAAATAAAGATGAAAAGAAAGTCATATATTTATATGTTTACAGTCATGTAATTTATGAAATTGTATTATGCAATTAAATTTTATAAATGAGCTACATAAAAAAAAATGGAACATGAAGTCTCACTAAAGGCAAAACTTGATACACAAATGCAAATTTAAGTAAAGAGTTCATTAAATAAGAACTTGAAAGATATAACTGTACAGCAAAAATATAAATTGCTTTTCTAATTTTTTGTGAATTTTGGGTACAGCAGTCAAAAGAAGAGGAATTATGATTCATAATGAGTAATTCAAGTTTTAGTCTTGAACGAAAGTAAATTAAACCAAAACGCTTTTAAAATACTTAACCCTAATATGATACTTAACCCAGATGATATATCTTTGCCAATATTAATGCCCGTAAAGTCTCCCAAAAAATGGATACTGAAATAAGTACACTGGTGCTCAAAGAAAGTGCATCACCTAGGAATTTCACATTTCTAACCCTTTTTTCGTGATGGTATGTTACATTAATGACTAGCATCGCAGATAGAAATATAAACAAAAGATATTTATTAATAGTTAAGGCAAAGCTAAGTAATATTTGACAGTTGCTCTCAAAATATTCCAAAATGAGCTGTTGTTAATTTGGTTTTTAGGAGCATTAGCAACTAAGGCCATATTGCTCCGGGGATATGCGGTGGTCATTCCCTGACCTTTCCGCATCCTCCATATTTGGTGGTCACGGGCTCGAACCCTGGTCTAATCAAGAAGCACTGCTGCTCCTGCCCACCTGGCTATGGAGGCGCCTCCAAAATGAGCATTTGCAACCTTTATACAACAGTTTTGGTAAACATGACAATTAAGGCTGAAATGCTATCTGAAGCCTTCAATTTGCTTCAGTTTATCATTTTAAATGGAAAAACAAAATGAAAAGTTCACCAGGTGCAAACTACTATTTAGTTGAACCACCTCTGGCCCTGATGACAACAGCACACCATCGAGGCATTGAAAAGATCAATTTCTGAAGATAATCAACTGATAGTTCTTGGTTCCAAACACGAATTATGGCTAAGTTCATGATTGTTATTGTTATTTTGGTTTTTAGGAGCATTAGCAACTAAGGCCATATTGCTCCGGGATATGTGGTGGTCATTCCCTGACCTTTCTGCATCCTCCGTATTTGGTGGTGACGGGCTCGAACCCCGGTCTAATCAAGAAGCGTGTGCTATGCACTGCTGCTCCTTCCCACCTGGCTACAGATGTGCCTAGGCTAAGTTCACGAAGGGTCTTTGGTTTCTTTCTGGAAACTGCAGAAATGGACTGTTCTTCCAACCAAATGTAAACACATTACTGTCGAACTGCTAATGCAGAAATGAGGCTAAAGTAACTACAGAAGTGCCTACTTATACTTTTCGCTCAATGACAAGGAGCAGAGCTGTCTCGAAAGATGCAGTTACTTGGCAGGTTGAAATGGTCTCTAATGGTTGGAAGCAATTTGCCTTCCAATATAGCTAGGTATCCATTGGCATTTACGGAACCTTTTATAAACTGTAGGTGACCTACTCCACAATACAAAATGCACCCCGATATCATTGGCTGGTAGGGAATTTCATAGTAGGCACCATAGAATCTGGATGGTATTCTTCACCACATCTACGGCAAATTGCTTGTCTCCCATCAGAGCCATGCAGGTTGAATTTCTTCTCATCCAAGAAAATAACTGACTTCCACTGCTCAGGGGTCCATTTGACATGCTCCTTACACCAAATTAATCGAGCCTTTTTCATTTTTTGTGTGAGGAGGGGCTTCTTCTTAGGACGATGGGCTACAGTCCATTTTTGAAGAGGCATCTTCTGACTGTTACTGCACTTGCTACCACTCCTGTATGTTCTTCGCATTTTCTTTTCAGCTCAGACAAAGAAGCTTTACAGTTTTTAAGGCATAAATGCTTCAAAATGCAGTCCTATTTTGGCATAGAGATTTGTTTGCATCCGGTTCCTTTTTTCCTATCAGCAGAACCAGTATTCTTGTGTTTGGAAAGAAATCTACTCACTGTCAACTGATTACAAAACATTCTATAAGCAATATGATGGGAAGAACATTATACCTCACGTAAAGCAACAATAGCACTCTTTCTTTATGGCGTCAACTGCACGTAACTCGCCATCCTGACACAAGCAAGGAATGACTGCAACTCTTGCAGAGCGTGCTTACATACCTGAAAGTAACAGCTGATGCAATATTACATCACCTACGCATGTCAATCTTATCTGATGCAATCTGTAAGAAATATTACCATATACTTACGTTATTCAGATGACAATTACAATTTTAAGGGGTGATGTACTTTCTTTGAACACCAGTGTATGTTAGTGAATATTGGGTCATCATCGGAGCTGACCAGTAAATCACCTTTTTGAAACTGTAGGTATCTGAGTTTAGTGAAAAGTTTTTTAATAGCAAACTGATGGGGGGGTGGAGAAACCTACCAACATTTGACTGAACCATAACCTTGGAAGACCTTCCACTGAACTATAGTTCTTGTTCCACAGTGAGCAAGACAGAATAATGCAGAGATAGCATTAATTTTTGAATTAGGAAAACATCATAAGGAGGAAAAATCCAAACTTACTAAAAATAGCATATTAGAAACCTTGACAACAAAACTGTGTAACATTTAATGTCATTTAAACTAAGCTCTTAGTTTAAATGAAAATACTGGATGTAGCACATGACATCATGAAACCTAAGTAAGTTACACAGACTAGTTCCGTAATTACTTTAAGCCCTGTCTATGTTTACTGGCAAGTTTTATTCTTTAGTGTTTATTCTTATAGATTTAATATTTGTATTTAAAATTAGGTTATTTTTTTTATTCTTAAAAAAATTCAATTGGTTAAAAAATATATTCAAAATGAAACAAAAAGCATGATATATCTTTATTGTTATTTTCAGATACTTCCCTTAATTTTAAATTTAAAAAAAGAAGTATTAAAAATTAACTAAAAATATTCTATTTTTCAAAATAGTAGTGCCAAATCTAGACAAGCTGTTTCAATTTAAAATTTATTAAAACCTTGTTCGCAAGAAATTTTTAAAAATTATGTTGTTAATGTATACTATTCAGTTCCCCCAGTGAAAATGCTGGGGTACAAAATGTGACAAAAAATAAATTAAAGAAAACACTGTCACTGATATAAGAGATGCAGAATTTGAATATAGTGATTATAACTGTACAGAAAGGATAGACATTATTTAATTTTATTTTAATGCTTGGTAGCATTAACCTGGAAGTCCTAACACCCCTAAGCATAACAAACATGACAGCCAGTGGCCTCATAGGCATATTTCTATAAATAAAACAGGATTTTTTTTTTTTATATTGCTTACAGCAGACATTTTACTTTTCTAATAATTTCCTAATGGGCAGTATATCTTTTACTTATCTAATACTGCAAGCAGTATTAAAAGATTAAACATTGGTATACTACTTGCAGTATATCAATGCTTAAACGTATGGTACTACACTTGAATAGTGAAGAATGAAAAACACCTAAGGGTAATTGTGCAGTCATATATGAAGTTTTCTAAGCAGTGCAGACAGGCTGCAAGAGTAACTCATAGGGTCTTGACAATGATATACAGGAATTTTGCTAGCAAGGATAAGGAGGTGATTATCCCCTTGTGGGTGCATAGCACACGCTTCTTGATTAGACCAGGGTTCGGACCTGTGCCCACCAAATACGGAGGATGCAGAAAGGTCAGGGAATGACCACCACATATCCTCGAAGCAATATTGCCTTAGTTGCTAATGCTCCTAAAAACCAAATAACAATTATCCCCTTGTATAAGGCAAAGGTTAGGTCACACCTTGAGTTATGCATACTGGTTCAGAGGTCTAATTTTAGGAAGGAGGTAGACCTGCTGGAATGAGTACAGAGAAGGGCTATGAGATTGGTGAGTGGAACAGAGGGTTGCTCTTACTAAGAAAGGCTTAAGTTCAGCAAATCACAGCACGTGGAGACTAGGTGCCTGCGAGGTGATCTGATTGAGGTGTATAAGGCCTTGAATGGTTTGAGCAAGCTCAATGCTGATGGGATTCTTCCTCTTATGCACCTGAGGGGATATAAATTCAAATTGAGGAAAGAGTTGTAGAACAGATGTGCAGAAATTTGCCTTTAGCCAGCAGGTGGTTGATTGCTGGAACAAACTTCGATCTGTCGTCGTGGAAGTTGACAGTTTAAATAAATTCAAGACAGAACAGATGGGTGAAATGGGAACTTTTTTTTTTTTTTGGCTGATGCTGTATTTTATCATGTCTGTCTATCTGCATGTATTGACTCTACTCCCACAGGTCTTTTAGAAAGATTTGTCATGCCATCCCAAATTTAATTAAAGTCGGACAAATTGAAATCTGACAATTATTATTTCTTTTTTTCCATACAATTTTATGAATAAAAGAAATTCAGAGTTTTAATGCAGTATTGATGCATTCAGTTTTAATGCAGTACTGTTAACTTCAGACAGTCTGTGCATGCATTTGCATGTATTGTTATGTAAGACTCATGAACGTAATACACACACACACACACCGATGAGCCAAAACATTATGACCACCTACCTAATATGATGTTGGTCCTCCATGTGCAGCCAAAACAACTCGTACCCAGTGAGGCATCGATGCTACAAGGTTTCTTTACTTTTATAGCCTGTGCATAATATTACTCCAATTTTCCGCCTATTAGATTCAGCATTTAATAGAATTAAAATTCAATTTGCAAACGTGATCACAATGGCCAGCGCTTAACACATATCATATAGTGAACAGTATTTTATTATGCAGAGTCCATCATAAAGTGAGCTGATCGTACAGTGAACCAATCGTAAAGCCTGGGTCCACCGTATTTGTTTAATATTAACAAAACAAATAATTTATCAAAAATAAATACAGGTTGGTTATAATTACACTACATTAAGGATGGGAAGAACAATACAAAAATGGAAGGCAAGGGTAAAAATTAAAGTTATAAAAAGTGATGCTAGTCAAACTGGCATTGTGCTCTGCTATTCAACAGTTTAGTCAGATGACACAAGAATGTCTCAAGACTCCACTGTTCACCTCTATCTTATTCAGAAACTAGATGTTATATAGCATTATCTGCTACACAATGTGGATCTTTTACAAGTTATTCAACGCTGGTGTCATTTTTTTTATACATTTAATAGCAAACTAAACAACTGATGTGGAACGTTGTGAAACCACCCTTGAATTAGTTGAACATGAAGATTGCACCAACTGCCTTGGGTGGCTACCATCTTCTGACACTGAGTTATATATATAAGTAACCGGTTATTCTCCAATTCTTTTCATGTTGCATAACTCATTATATGAAAATGGGTCCTATTTGTAATCCTTTCAATCACTGAAAATCCTGAAGTGCAGCCAAGGAACTGCGCTTTTGCTTTGGTAATGGAGCTTCACCAACAATATATCATTCTCATTCTAAATACAAGTACCATGTTGATTATCTATGGTTGCTCTGTGATCACCTGCTTTTATCACCTTAATAAACTGTCAGTGTTATCTCAATTGCATACTTATCGTTTGGCACCAATTTCACTCCAGTGTACTTTTTTTTTCATACCTTATAGCAGTGGTTTTCAACTTTCCTTTAATAATGGCACCCTTAAGTAATTTATTTTATTTTGTAGCACCCCTACTCAATTTTCTGCCTGTTAGATCTGACTGTGTGTGTAATTAATAATATACAAATATATATATATACATACACACTGATGAGCCAAAACATTATGACCATCTATCTAATTTGGCTGCATCCTCCACGTGCAGCCAAAATAGCTCGTACCTGGTGAGGCATGGACGCTACAAGATTTCTAAATGTGTCTTCTGGTATCTGGTACCAAAATGTAACCAGCAGATCCTTTAACTCCTGTAAGGTCTGTGGTTGAGACGCTGTAGATCGGAGTTGCTGTTCCAACACAAACCACAGATGCTCGATGGGATTGATGTCTGTGGAATTCTGAGGCCAGGGCAATACCTGGAAGTCTTCCTCGTGTTCGGTGAACCAGTTTCGAACAATCCGGGTGGTGTGGCATGGTGCATTATCCTGCTGAAAGATGGCACCACCAAAAGGGAAGACCATTACCATGAAAGGGTGTACCTGGTCAGCAATGATGTTTAGGTAGATGGTAGATGTCAGAGTGCCCAGCACATGGATGACTGGCCCCAGGGTATCCCAGCAGAACATCACCCAAAGCATGATACTGCTGCCAGCGGCTTGTTTCCGTCCCACAGTGCATCCAGGCACCATCACCCCCCCCCCAGGTAAACTACGCACACGTACCCAGCCATCCACATCGTGCAAAAGGAAACAAAATTCATCGGACCAGATGACCTTCTTCCAATCACTCAAGGTCCAGTTTCGATGCTTGCATGCCCATTGTAGGCACCGTCACTGGTGAACCGTGGTTAGGATGGGCACTCTGAGTGGCCTGCAGTTACACAGCCCCATTTTCAGCAGGGTTCCAGGTACATTACTCCCATCACCAGCATTCCAATTACTGGCAAGTTGTGCCACAGTTGCCCTTCTGTTGCAACACATGCCATCCAGGAGAGCCTTCGCTCACTTTGAGTATCGATGAGCCGTGGTCATCCAACACCTTGCTGGCGGTTCATGGGTTCCCCTCCTCAGACCACTTTCGGTAGGTGCTAACCATGGCTGACCATGAGCACCTCACCAGTCGTGCCATTTCGGATATGCTCTGACCCAGTTGTCTGGTCAATACAATTTGGCCTTTGTCAAACTCGCTGAAGTCTGCTGCCTTTCCCATCTGAAAAACAAGAGTAACACTAATTAACGGAGCTCAATATCACATGTTTTTTAGACCATGTCCTGAACCACACACGTGCCATCATTCACCTGCAGTTGCTTCGATCTGCATAACGACTCGCTAGTCATAATGTTTTTGCTCATCGGTGTATCTCTCCTCTCTCTAGTAGAGAGAGAGAGAGAGAGACTCTACTGTGTGTGTGTGTGTAATTTGTATTAATATTAAATTTAATTTAATATTAATTGCATATTAATATAATAATTCTATGTGACTGTTTAAACTTTTCTTTTAAAGAGTTACATTAAAAACTCATTTATATATATATATATATACACACACATACACAAAGTAGTCTCGGTTAACCGAGACTCGTTTAACCAAGGTTCCGCATTATTCAAGCTGAATTTTCAAAAAGTTGTATATACTTTGTCAATCAAAGACAAGAGTTTGGCGAAGTGACTGTGCATCTGTATGTGTAGTGAAAATTTGAATAGAAAAACAACGAAGAAAGGAGAATTTGAACAAGCTTCTGAATCTTTTTTTTTTTTTTTTTTTTTTGTGGTTCATACAGATGAGAGACAAAGGAAGCCTATTTCTGGACTGATTTTATAGGCTAAGGCCTTAGAATTTCATAAGCATTTTAATGAAGGGGAAGAACAATTTAAAACAAGTATTGGTTGGTTGAATCATTGGAAACAAAGGTTTGGAGTTAGAAATTTGAACATCACTGGGGAAAAATTATCAGCTAGTACAAAAAAAATAGCAACATTTACTGCTAAATTAGCAAATATTATTCAAGAAGAAAATTTGAATTTGGATCAAATTTACAACTGCAATGAAATGGGCCTGAATTATAAAATGCTCTCATCCAAAGCACTTTCAGCTAGAAAAGAAAAATCAGCTCCTGGTTATATTATTATTATTAACCACATAGTGCAAAGAAACATGAGGCTTATGCTGCACCAGCCAAAATACTAAAAAAAAAAAAAAAAAAAAAAAAAAATTTCTGAATTACCAAGAGAGAGAAAACAAGAGTCAGAAGTAAAAGGGAATCACCAAGAAAGAGAAGAATGATGATATCCAGCTCAGAATCCTGGGTGTGCCAAGCCCATACTCACCGGATGAGAGCCCCCTGGGGTTAAAAACAAAGCAAAGAGAGAATGACAGTACTGGCATGTTCAAATTCATCGGGGGGGGGGGGGGGCATAAGCTTAAACTAACTCTCATTGGAAAGTCAAAGAACCCCCAAGCTTTAAAAAATGTAAAATGTTTGCCTGTTAACTACACAAATAAAAAAAAAATGCATTGATGGATTCAAGTTTGTTTAAAACATGGTTTCATGAAGAATTTGTTCCTAGCACAAAAAATATTTAAACAAAAATAAACTTCCCCATAAAGCACTTTTAATTTTAGACAATGCTCCATCCATCCAGACGAAAGTGAACTAGTTTTTGGTGACAACAGAGGCCTGTTTTTGACACCTATGTGGCATCCCTTTTTCAACTTCTAGATCAAGGTGTTTGGAGACTTTGAAACGCAACTACAGCCAATGTCTCTTAAAAATCTGCTTCAAAATCTTGAAACAGGGAACAGTGTTGTTGAGAATCTTAAAAAAATAAACATCAAGGATGTTATTTACCAGTTGGCAGAAGCATGGAACGATGTCAAAACATCTACTCTTATCAAATTATGGAAAAATATTTTATGCTCCCAAAATGAAACCAATGAGAATGAGATGGCAATGAAAAAGGTGAGGAAACCCTTTTAGAACTAGCTAATAACTTTCCTGTTTCGGACACCTTTACTACAGAGAATATTAGAGTGAATGAATTCTGATTAACAGCTGAAAATGACTTATGATATGATTGTAAAGTTTGCTGACAAACAAAAAGATGAAAGTGAAGATGAAGAGTGCACAGAAACTACAAAAACAAAAAAAAAAAAAAAAAAAAAAAAAATCACACACACGGAAGGTCTAAATGCTATTGAGTCGGCTTTACATTATATTGTACAGGAGGATACTATGCCCACTGATGCTTCACTACTTAGCCACCTACAAAATATTCCAGCTAAAAAGCGAGGAGCTTCTATGAAACAGAAACTCATTAACAAGTTTTTTATATGATATTAAGGTGTGGTAACGACTGTAAGTCTACATTTTTCTTGTCTGTGACAATTTTTAAACATGTACTATTATTTTTTTAATTTCTGTAATAAAACAGTCGTAAATAAAATTAGAAGTGTTTTATTGAATAATTTAAAGGTCATTATGTTCAATAAGTAGGTCTAACCTGAAAATAGAGTATACATCATCATGTTAATGTATTCATATCCAGTTTATTTAATGATAATTTACCAAACCTTTCGTGTTATCTGAGTTTTTGATTATCCAGGTTTCCCTTGGTTCTCATTACCTCGGATAATCAAGACTCTACTGTGTGTGTGTGTGTGTGTGTGTATATAGTAATAATAATAATAATAGTAATCATGGCATATGATGGAAGAAAGTAAGCATATGAGCTCATGTAGCATCAGCCAAAAAAAAAAAAAAAAAAAAACACAATTCACACAACCATTCCCTCTAAATGTTTGTCCAGTTCCTCCTTAAATTTATTTAACCTATCAACTTCCACAACGACAGATAGAAGTTGGTTCCAGCAATTATCCATCCGCTAGCTAAAGGCAAATTTCCGCACATCTATTCTACAGCTGTCTTTCCTCAATTTGATTTTATACCCCCTTAGGTTTGTAATCTGAACAGGTGGAAGAAACCCATCAGAATTCAGTGTGCTCAACCCATTCAAGGCCTTATACACCTCAATCAGATCACCTCGCAGGTGCCTAGTCTCCAGCCACCGAAATTTGTAGAACGTAAGCCTCTCTTGCTAAGAAGATCCTTTCATTCTCCTCATCAATTTTGTTGCCCTTCTCTGTACATGCTCAAGCAAATCTACATCCTTCCTAAAATGAGGCCTCCAGACCGGTAGGCAGTACTCAAGGCATGGCCTGATCATTGCCTTATACGGAGGGACAATCACCTCCTTTTCCCTGATAGTAAAATTCCTGTATATCATTGACAAAACACTATGACCTGCTCTTGCAGCCAATCTGCATTGTTCACAAAACTTCATATCTGACTGCACAATTACTCCCAGATCTTTTTCATTTTCTATGACCCTAAGTTTGTTGTTTGTTTATTTGGTTTTTAGCAGCATTAGCAACTAAGGCCATATTGCTCCGGGGATATGCGGTGGTCATTCCCTGACCTTTCAGCATCCTCCGTATTTGGTGATCATGGGCTCGAACCCCGGTCTAATCAAGAAGCGTGTGCATGCACTGCTGCTCCGGCCCACCTGGCTACGGAGGTGCCGCATCCCCCACCATTAAGTGTAGTATCACACAGCTGGTACGTTCCTCTCGGGTTACTTCTACCCATATGCAGTACTTTGCATTTTTCAATGTTAAACTTCAGTTGCTACTTCTCAGCCCATCTTCCCAAATTTTCTAGATTCTGTTGCAGTAGCACACTGCCATTACTGTCTTTAACAACCCTGCCAACCTAAGTATCATCTGCAAACTTCGACACTAAGCCTGATATACCTTCATCAATATCATTGATAAATATACAAAATAACAGTGGACCCAACACCGAACCCTGTGGGACTCCACTAATAACATTAGTCCATGAAGAACAGTACTCATTGATTACCACCCTCTGTCTTCTCCCACTCAACCATCCTTTTATCCATTGTAGCAACTTACCCTTAATACCATTCTGCTCCAATTTGTACAGTAATCTTCCATGCGGCAAACTCCATGTACTTTTTCTGATAGAATCTCAGTTATCGGTTGATTCAACTACTGCTCATCTCAGATGCCCAAATTATTCGCTGTATGATTCCTTTCGCCTCAAAGGTGGTACTTGTGCATATGTCCGTTCTGATATTCCCTGTCAGAGACTTGGCAATTTGGAATCTCCTCTCTTTGATCTTCTCTGGCTTAAAATCTCTCTACCTCATTGTGTCAAATTCATCTGTTGTCTCTACCGTTCTCCCAACTCCACTAATCATTTGGAGCTCTTTGACTTCCTCTCATTGCAACTTGACTTTCTCCAGTCCAACTTTCCTAACAGTGAGGTAATTTTCCTTGGTGATTTTAATGTTCACAACTCCAGCTGGCTTCCGTTTTCTAGTCACACCGACCCAGCAGGTCGAGATGCTGAGGCTTTTGCAATTACTAATGACCTAGCACAGATTGTTCATTTACCTACAAGAATACCGGACAATCCTAATCATACAGCCAATACACTTGATCTTTTTCTCACAAACAACCCTTCTAAGTACACGGTCGAAGTGAGAGGTCCTTTAGGCACTTCAGATTACAACTTGGTGATTGTCTCTTCTCCAATGGAACCTTTATCTCATGGCTATTCCCAACCTCGTGTTGTTTGGCATTACAATAATGCAAAATGGGATGACCTGCGAGACTTCTTTTCTTCTTTTCCTTGGTCAGATTACTGTTTCAAAAGTTCTGATGTCAACGTTTGCTCAGATCATGTCAGTGAAATTATTCTTGCAGGAATGGAATCCTTTATTCCACACTCCACTTTAAAATCTCGTCCTTTATCTAAACCTCGGTTTTCCAATAAATGTGATAAGGCTGTCCAAGAGAAGAATGTTGCATATCCTGCTCAGGTAGCTAACAAACTAAATGAATATTTTGCATCGACATTCACACATGAGGAGTTATTCAGCGAGGGGAATGCCAGATGTGTATTCAACTCTGGCAGTAAGCTAGAGAATCTTGTAATAACTGAGAGTAAAGTGGAGGAGAAATTGTTGAAGATAAACACAAGAAAGGCACCTGGGGTGGATGGAATCTATCTAGTTATATCATAGCAAACCCTTAGCCATAATTATGAGAGCTTCCTTGGACTCAGGGGAGGTATCCATGGACTGGAGATGTGCAAATGTGACCCCAATTCACAAAGGAGGATCAAAGGCTGACACAAGTAATTATAGGCCTGTGAGTTTAACTTCTGTTCCCAGAAAATTAATGGAGGCACTGGTTAAAGAAGCACTGCAGGATCATCTAGACAAGACTTCAGTTATAGCTCAGACACAGCATGGTTTTGTTAAGGGGAAGTCTTGCCTGACCAATTTGATTGGATACTATGATGCAGTCACAAAAGAACTGGATGCAGGGAATAACTGATATTATATACTTGGATCTTAGAAAGGCTTTTGACACTGTTGCACATGGAAGACTGTTGCACAAATTGGAGCAGTGTGGCATTGGAGGCAAATTGCTGCTATGGATAAAGGGGTGGTTGAACAGGAGAAGACAGAGAGTGGTAATCAATGGACACTGCTCATCGTGGACTAATGTTATTAGTGGAGTCCCTCAGGGTTCAGTATTGGGTCCTTTATTGTTTTCTGTATTTATAAATGATATTGATGATGGTATATCAAGCTTAATGTCCAAGTTTGCAGACGATACGAAGGTTGGCAGGATTGTCAAGGACACTACTGACACTATGCTGCTGCAACAGGATCTGGAAAGGTTGAGCAGATGGGCTGAGAGGTGGCAAATGAAGTTTAACATTGACAAATGTAAAGTACAGCAGGCCCCCGTTATAACGCGGTTCGCTTTACGCTGATTCGCTATAACGCTGTTCTTATATTATAACCCGTATCTGACTATAACGCTGTCACAGATCACTATAACGCTCTTTTACAGATTACATTTTTGACATATTTAACGAAATCGTTTCATTTGATGGAGTCGATAGCTTGAAAATGAATAGCAAAACAGCATTAAAACGTTTCCCACGCCGACTTGAGAAATTTTCCCACGCTTAGTAAAATTTTCTCGCACGCTAATTTAGTTTCAGTACAGTGACTTGTTACGTAGTTCCGCGATCAACATTTTAAAAAATGATCAAGTATATTGCTTGTAATATTTGCGTTATATGCATTTATCCGAAGTCTAGTCATCACTCAGTAGAGTATTAGACATCGTGCGTAACGGAAAGTTTACTTAAACATTGTATCGTAATTAATTCAACCAACGCAGTTACATTTTCGAAGAGCTAATAATGACTGATAGGAATGAAAAAGCAACAACGTCTGGGCGCAGTACGAAGACTATAAATGTAAGAAAAAGACTGAATTTGAAAAGTAAATTAGACGTTTTGAAGCGAATCGATTCCGGTCAACGACAAACGGATGTGTGCCATAATTTAGGACTTGCAACTTTAACTGTAAGAACAATTATAAAAAAATAAAGAATTAATTTTTACAGCGGGAAAGATAGCTGTTCCACTGCAAGAAACTAGGACTAGGCCGGCTATTAGGATTGAAATGGAAAGACTTTAATTTTATTGAAGATAATATTCCAATGCAGAATTCAGTTAAGTTAAATATTAAAAAGAGAGAGAGAGAAAGAGATTAGCCAATATGATGATCTGAAGAAAACTCGCCTAAAAAAAAAAAATGTGGAACCATTTAAAACTGGTAAGGGCTGGTTGAATAGATTTAAAATCCAGGGTGCAGCCGCAAGTGCAGATCAAGGAGCCGAAACTTTCAAAAAAGAACTTTTGTTAAAATTATTGAAGAGGGGTATTATGTGTTATACTTCTCAACAAGTTTTTAACATAGCTGAAGCAGGACTTTTGTGGAAACGAATGCCTAAAAGAAGTTTCATATTGAAAGAAGAAAAAAACATGCCAGGTTTCAAAGCGGTGAAGGATCGGTTGACTTTATTGTTGGTTGTAACGCTGTGGGGGATTTAAAATTAATACCCCTTTTAGTTTATTTGGAAGAGGGCCAAAGTTCAACTCAAAATCCACACATTTTTCATGATTAAATTCATCAATTAAATTAAATTCATTATTTTAATTGGAATTTTAAATTTACTTTTGATACGCAAGTAGTTACCACATAATTATACGTATGCAATGCAGAATATTTTATATGTGCAAATATTTGAATATTAAATATTTTGACCGACATTTGTGCATCTTTTCATTACTGTTTATTATTCATTAGGAAATATCCTATGGCACTGACCGCAGCTCATAAATACATGTTACCTTATGGGAAAGCGGCGCTCGCTTAGCGCGGATTCACTTAGCGCTCTGTTTTTCCGGAACTAATGATCAGCGTTAAGCGGGGGTCACCTGTACTACATATAGGAAACAGCAACCCCACAGCAACGTATCAACTCTGTGGTACTACACTGACAGTGGTAGAGAATGAAAGGGACCTTGGGGTGGTTGTGCAGGCAGATGTGGCCTGACCATTCCCTTGTATAAGGCAATGGTCAGGCCATACCTAGAGTACTGTATACAGGTCTGGAGGTCTCATTTCAAGAAGGATGTAGAGATGCTGGAACGAGTACAGAGAAGGGCAACAAGATTAGTGAATGGAACAAAGGGGTGCTCTTCCGGAGAAAGGCTTAAGTTTTGCGAATTACAGTGTCTGGAGACTAGGCAGCAGCGAGGTGATCTGATAGAGGTGTACAAAGCCTTGAATGGTTTGAGCATGCTCAATGCTGATGGGATTTTTCCTCTTGCTCAGAATAATCACCTGAGAGGGCATAAATTCAAATTGAGGAAAGACAGATGTAGGATAGATGTGCGGAAATTTGCCTTTAGCCAGCGGGTGGTTGGTAGGTGGAATAGACTTCCATCCTTTGTCGTTGAATTTGATAGCCTAAATAAGTTTAAGGCTCGGCTGGACAGGTATTTCGAACGAACAGAGGGGTGAAGTGGAAGTGGTTATTTTTTATTTAATTATTTTACTTTAATTTTTTTGGCTGATGCTGCATAAGCTTGCTTTCTTGCATCAAATGCCTCTACTAATGCTAATGCCGTAATTGGCTTGTTTCTAATTCTTCAGTTTCATTATCTGCCTACACCAAAGCTCGCAACAATTGTAAAGCAGTTATTAATCAGTCCAAACTAGACTTTGAACAGGCTAAGAGTAGAAAACTTGCTTTTTGCCCTAATGGTAGCCGAGCATTCTGGTCTCTTGCCAAAGCTATTGGCCGCAACTTTTGCCCATCTCTGCTCCCACCTCTGTCCAAACCAGATGGTTCTGTTGTCATTTCAGCCAAGGATAAAGCTGACCTGCTAGCATCCCATTTTTCTTCCAGCTCATGTATTAAGGATCTTGGTAAAACACCTCCCACCATTCCCAACACGCTCCATTCAATGCCTCCTGTAGTCTTCCGTCAAAAGGATATCAGAAATATTTTGATGAATCTTGATGCTAAGAAAGCTCCAGGTCCTGATGGTATTTCTCCACTTGTTCTCAAAACTTGTGCTCCTGAACTTACTCCTATTCTTTGCCGCCTTTTTTCACTTTCTTATTCCAAAGGTGTTTTTCCTTCTGCTTGGAAATTTGCTCATATCCAGCCAGTTCCTAAAAAGGGTGACAAATCCCTCCCATCCAATTATCATCCCATTGCAATTACTTCTACTCTTTCTAAAGTAATGGAGAAATCAATTAACCGCCAACTCTTAAACTACCTAGAAACCTTCCGTCTGATCAACGATCACCAGTATGGATTCCGTCAGTGTCGATCCGCTGGTGATATTCTGGCTTATGTTACCCATTTATGGACTAATTTAATGGAAAGGTTCGGTGAAACACAAGTAGTTTCTCTTGACATCTCAAAGGCTTTTGATCGTGTTTGGCATAAAGGTCTTCTAAACAAGCTTCCATCTTATGGTTTGCCAACTGTTTTTTGTAATTGGTTATCCAGTTTTCTCTCTGATCGCTCACTGAGGGTGATGGTAGATGGCTCTCTGTCTTCTAACTTCTCCACTAATGCCGGTGTCCCCCAAGGTTCAGTTCTTTCCCCCACTCTTTTCCTCTTGTATATCAATGACCTTCTTCCATTGACAGGAAATCCTATCCATAGTTTTGCCGATGATAGCACATTGCATTCAACTTTCCATTTTGAGAAACCTTGTCCTGCTCAATCAGCTTCAACTTCTCGAAAATCTGCTACCAATTCCTTAAATGCCGATCTTCAGGTAATTCTCCAGTGAGGCAAAGACAACTTAGTTGATTTCAACCCTTCTAAAACTCAGTCTTGTCTTATATCTCGCACAAAGGATTCTTCTGCTCCTATGCTTATCTTTAGTGACACTCCGATTTCTAGGCAAAAGGATATATCTCTTTTGGGGATTACCCTGACTCCTAATCTCTCTTGGCACAAGCACATTACAAATATTGTTTCCTCTGCATCTAAAAAACTTGGTTTTTTCTTACGCTCTCAGCGTTACTTTTCTTCCAAACAGCTGCTCACTCTGTATAAATCGCAAATCCGCCCTGCCATGGAATATTGTTCCCACATCTGGGGTGGTGCCCCCAAAACCTCTCTCAGGCTTCTTGATTCCATTCAGAAGAGGGCAGTTTGGTTAATTAATGATTCATCTCTAACAGAGTCTCTCCACTCGCTGTCTCATAGACACACTGTTTCTGCTGCATGCCTCTTCTACAGATACTTCCATGGGCACTGTTCTTCTGAATTGGCTTCTATAATTCCCGCTCTCTCTTTCAAAACAGTCCGAACACGTGCCGCCACCAGCCAACATCCATTTACTGTCCAACTTCAAACCGACAGAACCAACTTTTCATCTTCCTCATTTATTCATTCAACTGCCATTTTCTGGAACAACCTTCCTTCATACGTATTTCCTGAAAATTACAATCTACAGAAGTTAAAGTCCAATGTCAACAAATATCTTCTTTCGTCTTCTCAACCTCCAACCCAAGCATGCTGCTAAGTACTATAGGTTCTAATAGTTCTCGTGTTTGGGGTTCACATAAAAAAAAAAAAAAGGAGTCAAAAGCTTTCCTGAAATCCAAGTATATAGTAACAAAATTATTTTTTGCATCCAGTTCCTTTTTAACCACATCATAATATCCAATCAAATTGTCAGACAAGACTTTCCCTTAACAAACCCATGCTGTGTCTGAATTATTGCTACAGTCTTGTCTAGATGATCCTGCAATGCAACTTTAACCAGTGATTTACCCGGAACAGAAGTTAAACTAACTGGTCTGTAATTACTCATGTCACCCTTCGATCCCCCTTTGTGAACTGGGGATACATTTGCACATCACCAGTCCGTGGGGACCTCTCCTGAGTTCAAAGATACTGTCATAATTATGGCTAAGGGTTTGCTTAGTTCCTTTGCCGCCTCCTTTAATATAACTGGATAGATTCCATCCACCCCAGGTGCCTTTCTTATGTTTAACTTCAACAATTTCTCCTCCGCTTTGTTCTCAGTTATTAGAAAGTCATTAAGCATCCTGCTACAATTTGATAACCTTCTGGAATTTTCGATCCTTAATAACTCCCCATGTGTGAATGTAGATGCAAAATACTCATTCAGTTTGTTTGCTATCTGAGCAGGATCATCAACAGTGGAACCATCGATATCAAGTGGACCAATTCATCCCCTTCCTTTTAGAGTTTATATAAGTAAAGAAATCCTTGCTGTTTTCCTTAGCATCCTTTGTCAAAGATTTCTCGTAATCTGCCTTTGCCTGCCTAACCTCCTTTGTGACATGATTACAGACTAGCTTATATCTGCCATAGGCTTCTGTGTCGCCTGATAATTTATATGCATCCCATGCATTTTTCTTCTCTACCACAAGTCTCATTAGTTCATTTGACAACCATTTAAGCCTAAAACCTTGAACAATATTTCTTAATAGGTATGAAATGTTCAGTAGCTTCCACGATTGGTGGGAGCCAGATGTGTTCAAAGCTGCTAAGTAGATTTTCTTATTTACTGATTTGAAATTATTGTTTTTATAAAACTTTTGATTTAAATTTAGTAGTATAGCATTATTTTGTGATTTTCTGATTAATCTGGTGTATTTATTCTTTACTCGGCCTTGTAATTGCATAAAAGTATCGGTAATGGTATGAAATCCATGTGTTACAAGTTGCAGCTCCGCTGAACGAGAAGTTTTTTAGCCATATTTAGCTGCTTTATTGACCAATTGTTACATCAAATTATTTTCTATAAGTAGCTTATAGACCTAGTCAGGATTGTTAGTTTATTCTGAATTGAAACAGCGAGATTTGGAAGTTAATTAATACTTAAGTGTCTGTAGATTTACCGTTCGTAACTTGCCGCCATTGTTATACAATACGTTATATCCCAAACTAGATAGCGTTAGTATAGTATAGTATATAATATGAAATTGTCAATTAATCAGTAAAATCTATTAATTTTGTTAAACTTCGTTGTCAATTAAATTGTACTTTTAACTAAATACATATAACTTAGATTACAAACATAACATAATTAATACATAACTTGATACGGAAGTTATATAAACGGAACTCGTAGGTAATAACAGTGGTGCCTCGCAGTTCGACTATAATCCGTCGCCGAATTAGAGTCGAATTGCGAATTTGTCGAATTGCGGGTCAATATTTTCCATATAAGTTTATGGAAAATTGATTAATTCGTTGTTGGAGAAAAATACACAGTATTATTGACTTTACTATATTCTACTATACAACAAACGAAATTTCAAAATACATAATGAGTACATACATTTCATTGAGCCTTAGATGTTGGAAGGATGTTTTATTTATCTTGTTCTACCCTTTCTCTTCTCCTCTTGGCTTGAATGGGGATGAGGAATTGATCAAGGGTGGACTGTCTCTCCCTCTTTTTCAAGATAGCCTTGAAAGTGATGCATAGTAGTGTTGTTAAACAAGTCTGTCATTCTAGTTACAACAGCAGTGTTGGGGTGCCATTTTAAACAAGCAGACTGCACCTTCTCCCAATGGAATAAAATTTCTTTAATGGCAGCTGTTGGCATCGGCCCTTTTTCCCTGTCTTCTTCTTCTTCAAGTGAAATTTATTTTTTTTTTTTTTTCTCTTTTGCTTCCTGTTCGCTGGGTGTTTTGAGTTCTTCCACGGTTGGTTCGTCATTGTGATCCTCCACAAGCTCTTCCACATCAGTCTCATCAACTTCTCCTATGTCGAGGTTCTCCGCCGTCTAAATGATTTCTCGCATGGCCGCAGTTGCTTCTGATTCTTCAGCGGCTTGGACTGCATTGTTGTCATCCCAAAAAATGGAAGGAACGAATTTCTTCCATGATGCACGAAGGGTCCTCTGTGTCACTCCCTCCCAGGCAGTTTTAATAAAGGAAATGGCGTGAAGAATATTGAACTCAGTCTTCCAGAACTCCTTCAGTGTCTTATCAGAAGAATGAGTATTTGGAGGCAAAAACTGGACTTTGATGAAATCAAAGTCAATTTCAAGAATGTTTGCCAAGTCTTGGGGGGTGGGCACTAGCATTGTCAAGAATCAGAAGTGCGTTCAAAGGTAAATTGTTGTCAATGAGGAATTTTTTTTACGCTCGGGGCAAACTCCTCAGAAATCCAATCTTTGAAGACTTTCTGGTCTACCCAGGCTTTTGCATTGGATCTCCACATCACTGGCAGTTTGGACTTGATGATTTTCTTCCCAAAGCAGCGAGGATTTTTAGAGTGGTAAACGAGAAGTGGCTTTACTTTAAAGTCTCTCCTTGCATTTGCTGCCAATAACAAGGTAAGCCTATCTTTCATAGGCTTATGTCCTGGGAGCGTCACTTCTTGCATGATGTATGTTCGATTTGGTAAGCGCTTCCAAAATAACCCAGTTTCATCCCCATTAAAAACTTGCTGCGGCAAGTAGCCTTCCTTCATGATTAAATCTTCAAATTTTTCACAAACGCTTCTGCAGCCTTTTTATCTGCACTAGCTACTTCCCTATGTCTGATAACACTATGGATACCTCTTCTACCTTTGAATCTGTGAAACCACCCATGACTTTCCTTGAATTCATCAGTTTGATCTGAGATACGTCCTGGAATTTTCTTCTGCAATTCTTCAAAAATTAACCTAGCCTTCACACAGATCATTGCCCGAGTTACTGGATCTCCTTTCATCTGTCTTTCTCTAATCCAGGTAAGAAGCAGCTTTTTCATTTCTTCATTGATTAAAGATCTGTTTTTGTCAGAAATTTTCATTGCTCCAGCAAACACCCTAGCACCTATAATCTTGTCTCTTTGTTGCCAAAAAGTTGCCATGGTTGACCTAGGGATGACATACTCTTGAGCTACATCTGTAATTGTTCTACCTTTCTGCATTTTTTCTATAATTTCTTTCTTCTTTTCTATGCTCAACCAAGTGTGTTTCTTTCCTGAATTATTCCGCTGTTCACTTCTCTTTGGACCCATTATCAAATTTCACTCAAAAAATAAATAACTGCCAAAGCACAAAATTTTTTACTTTATGAGAAATACAGAATTATAAATTAGCACAAACAACTAGAGCAAGCGTGAACTCAGACTACGATTATTAACGAGATAATGTTGTCTCATAACTGAGGAAGAACTGACGGCATACCTGTAGCTATCTTTTAGGGCGGCTAACATAGCTTAACGATTGAGGGCTCTATTCCTGCTTTATCTATCATTGGTTAAATGTTACTCTCGCTCTTTAATACCATTGGTTAAAATGTATGAAGCAGCCGTCACTATTTAATGCTATTTAGTAACGTTAAACGCAGTTACGTAGTCCAGCAAAGAATTCTATCGTGCAATATCATGTAGTATTTTCGCTGGCCCGCAAAATCCGACTGTCGAATAGCAGTACGTCGAATTGCGAGACTGTCGAATTGCGAGGCACCACCTGTACTTCATACTGAAAAATATATATAGCGTTATAACTGTGTTGGGATACAAGTTTAGGGTTATAATTTTGTACTGAAATTGAAATTTTATTGAAATTAAATCGAAATCATGACTCGGACCAGAGCAGCAAAGCAAAAGGCTCAAGCTAATGAGAGTGCTGTGGCTCACAGGAGAACTGAGGGGGGGGGGGGGCAGTTGCCCTCTGAATCACAGCCTTTTGAAATGCACTGCTTACATGATGTTTGTGGAGCAATCGGGTACGGGACATGATATTGCCATGGGGGATGTCTTTGTGTGTGCGCGCAATGCAAGGAGTGTAACGAAATCAGGCGACAACTCAGCGTTGTTATGGGCTTATATAAGAGCTTGAAGGACAGGGTGGATGCCCTCAAAGGATTAAAAGTGAAGGCCCATCAAGCTCTCAGCTGCCCACATCAACACCAGAGCTTGCACTTGGTCATCACACAACACAGTAGCAACCCCCAAGGCAGAATGCACTGGTCCCACAGGAACTAGTAGTTCTTGGTGACTCTATTGTCAGGGAAATGGGAAACATGCTTTGTAAAAATATAGGCGGAACAGGACCAGGGCATCTGCCAGGGACAAAGGTTGATGACGTTGTAGAGCGGATATCATCTTTTAAGGACACAAAAGGTGATATAGTTGTACATGTTGGCACTAATGATATTAAGAGTAGGAGACCAGCAGAATTACTTAACAAGTACAGGTCACTGTTGATAAAAAGCTGTGAATTAGGGTTGAATTTGAAAGTGTCTGCAATTCTGCCCAGACACGATAGGAGGGAGTATATGATTAGAGCCTTGTCGATCAATACGGCCCTGGAAAGACTGTGCAAGGCTCAAGGGGTAGAATATTTTTCAGCCTGGTCTGTACTTGTTAACAGGAGAGACTGCTTCTACAGGGATGGGATACACTTAAATAGAACAGGTGCAAGAATATTTCCTGATGCTATCGAGGCAGTGTTAGGTGGGTCGGAAAACTCCAGCTTGGGGGGATACAAGGACTAATAGATTAACAGTAGCCACTGACAGAGATGAAAGTGATTCTTGCACTGCTTCTATTGGAATGAGCAGAATCCTGGAAAACAAGATGCAGGATATTTCAGAGATTACTGTCATTGCAGTACAAGTAAACACATGGGTTGTGTTAGGGTAGCTAAGAATAGGAACAGGTGCATGTATACTTGTGTGTACACCAATGCTAGGAGTTTGGTAAATAAATTTGATGAATTTGAGGTATTGCTCAAAGCATCAAAGGCGGATATTGTTGGGATATCAGAGCCGTTGTGTCACACAGGTATAAGGAATGCAGAACTGGAATTTGGGGAGTACGTCTACAGAAAGGATAGACAGGATACGAAGGGAGGAACGGTTATGCTATTAGTTAAGGAACACATAAAATCCAAGGAAGTGAAGCCAGTGGACATCGCTGGACAGTGCAGAGTCGAGTCAGTTTGGTGTGTCTTAAGCATTGGGAGATCAAAATTGAGAGTTGGAGTGTGCTATAGGCCAAATGACTCTGATGAGTATAATAAGAAACTGTACAGGGAAATAGAGTGGGCCAGTAAATCAGAGAGAGTCTCATAATGGGGAATTTTAATTTCCCTGATATTGACTGGAATTTTTGGGTTGGATCTCACACACTAGCAAGGCTTTTGTGGATTTATTGGATGATTGTTTTCTACATCAGCACGTTCGGGAGGCAACTAGAGGGAGTAATACTCTTGATTTGATTATCAGTAGTGATTCTTCATGCATTAAGAATCTGCAGATAAAGGAACCACTAGGTGGCAGTGATCACAGTGTGCTGAAGTGGGATTTACTCAAAGAAGTAACTACCATCAGGGGTAAAGGGAAGGGTTATTGCTTTCGTAAAGGCGACTACGATGGTCTGAGACAGTATTTAAATTCTATACAGTGGGACCAACTGATGATGTTACCAACAGCAAATTCAAAATGTGAAGCATTCAAAGAACTTATCTTGGAAGCTACTAGGCTTAACATACCAACTAATAAATATTGTTCAAGGTTTAGGCCTAAATGGATGTCAGATGAACTAATCGGACATGACAGAGAAGAAAAATGCATGGGATACATATAAATTAACACGTGACACAGAAGCCTATGATAGATATAAGTTGATCTGTAACCAAGTTACAAAGAAGATTAGGCAGGCGAAGGCAGATTATGAGAAATTTTTGGCCAGGAATGCAAAGAAAAACAGCAACGAGTTCTTTACTTATGTAAACTCTAGAAGGAAAGAGATGAATCAGATTGGTCCACACGATATCGATGGTTCAACTGTTGATGATCCTGCTCAGGTAGCTAACAAACTAAATGAATTTTTTGCATCAACATTCATACATGAGGAATTATTCAGCGAGGGGAATGCCAGAGGTTTGTTCAACTCTGGCAGTAAGCTAGATAATCTTGTAATAACTGAGAGTAAAGTGCAGGAGAAATTGTTGAAGATAAACACAAGAAAGGCACCTGTGGTGGATGGGATCTATCCAATTATATTAAAGGAGGCAGCAAAGGAAGTACGCAAACCCTTAGCCATAATTATGAGAGCTTCCTTGGACTCATGGGAGATACTGCTTGGACTGGATATGTGCAAATGTAACCCCAATTCACAAAGGAGGATCAAAGGCTGACACGAGTAATTATAGACCTGTGAGTTTAACTTCTGTTCCAGGAAAATAAATGGAGGCACTGGTTAAAGAAGCACTGCAGGATCATCTAGACAAGACTTCAGTTATAGCTCAGACACAGCATGGTTTTGTTAAGGGAAAGTATTGCCTGACCAATTTGATTGAATACTATGATGCAGTCACAAAAGAACTCGATGCAGGGAATAACTTTGATATTATATACTTGGATCTTAGAAAGGCTTTTGATACAGTTGCACATGGAAGACTGCTGCACAAATTGGAGCAGTGTAGCATTGGAGGCAAATTGCTGCTATGGATAAAGGGTTGGTTGAGGGGGAGAAGACAGAGAGCAGTAATCAATGGACACTGCTCATCGTGGACTAATGTTATTAGTGGAGTCCCTCAGGGTTCAGTGTTGGGTCCATTATTGTTTTCTGTATTTATAAATAATATTGATGATGGTATATCAAGCTTAATGTCCAAGTTTGCAGACGGTACAAAGGATCGGTATGGTTGTTAAGGACACTACTGACGCTATGCTGCTGCAACAGGATCTGGAATGGTTGAGCAGATGGGCTGAGAGGTGGCAAATGAAGCTTAAAATTGACAAATGTAAAGTACTACAAATGAGAAACAGCAACCCTAGAGCAACATATGAACTCTGTGGTACTACACTGACAGTGTTAGAGAATGAAAAGGACCAGGGGGTAATTGGGCAGGCAGATATGAAGTTCTCTGAGCAATGCAGATGGGCTGCAAGAGTAGCTCATGGAGTATTGTCAATGATATACAGGAATTTTTCCAGTAGGGATAAGGAAGTGATTATTCCTTTGTATAAGGCAATGGTCAGGCCACACCTAGAGTACTGTATACAGGTCTGGAGGCCTCATTTCAAGAAGGATGTAGAGCTGCTGGAACGAGTACAGAGAAGGGCAACAAGATTAGTGAATGGAACAAAGGGTTGCTCTTATGAAGAAAGGCTTAAGTTTTACATATTGCAGTGTCTGGAGACTAGGCACCAGCGAGGTGATCTGATAGAGGTGTATAAAGCCTTCGAATGGTTTGAGCATGCTCAATGTTGATGGGATTCTTCCTCTTGCTCAGAATAATCACCTGAGAGGGCATAAATTCAAATTGAAGAAAGACAGATGTAGGATAGTTGTGCGGAAATTTACCTTTAGCCAGCGGGTAGTTGGTTGGTGGAACAGATTTCCATTCCTTGTTGTGGAGGTTGATAGCCCAAATAAATTTAAGGCTCAGCTGGACAGGTATTTCGAACGAATGGAGGGGTGAAGTGGAAGTGTTTTTTTTTTTTGGCTGATGCTGCGTAAGCTTGCTTTCTTGCATCATATGCCCTCTACTAATGCTAATTAACTGCTTGAATGCTTCCCACTTAGAATTTGCTGTTGGTAACATCATCAGTCGGTCCCACTGTACAGAATTTAAAAACTATCTGAGACCACTGTAGTCACTTTATGGAAGCAAAAACCCTTTTCTTTACCCCTGATGGTAATTATATCTTTAAGTAAATCCCACATCAGTACACTGTGATCACTGCCACCTAGTGGTGGCAGTGATCACAGTGAAAAGGAGGTGATTGTCCCTCTGTATAATGGTCAGGTCAGGCCACACCTTGAGTACTGCATACAGGTCTGGAGGCCCCATTTTAGGAAGGATGGAGATTTGCTTGAGCGTGTACAGAGAAGGGCAACAAGATTGGTGAGGGGAATGAAGGGATCCTCTTACCAAGAGAGTAGTAGTAGTAGTGGCATGTGATACAAGAAAGCATGTGTATGAGCTTATGCAGCATCAGCCAAAAAAAAAAAAAAAAACACCATTCCCTCCAAATGCCTGTCCAGTTCCTCCTTAAATTTATTCAACCTATCAATTTCCACAATGACAGATGGAAGTTTGTTCCAGCAATTAACCACCAGTTTGCTAAAGACAAATTTCTACACATCTATTCTACATCCGTCTTTTCTTAATTTGAATTTATGTCCCCTTAGGTTCGTAATCTGAACAAGTGGAAGGATCCCATCAGAATTCAGTGTGCTCAATCCATTCAAGGCCTTATACACCTCAATCAGATCACCGTGCAGGTGTCTCCAGCCACTGCAATTTGCAGAACTTAAGCCTCTCTTAAGAGGGATCCTCTGGTAAGAGGATCCCTTCATTCCCCTCACCAATCTTGTTGCCCTTCTCTGTACACGCTCAAGTAAATCTACATCCTTCCTAAAATGAGGCCACCAGACCTGTACGCAGTACTCAAGGCGTGACCTGGCCATTGCCTTATACAGAGGGATAATCACCTCCTTTTCGCTGCTAGCAAAATTCCTATATATCATTGACAAAACCCAATGACCTGCCCTGGCAGCCTGTCTGCATTGCTCAGAAAACTTCATATCTGCCTGCACAATTACTCCCAGGTCTGTTTCATTTTCTACCACATTAAGTGTAGTACCACACAGTTGGTACGTTTCTCTGAGGTTACTTCTAACCATATGCAGTACTTTGCATTTGTCAAGGTTAAACTTCAGTTGCCACTTCTTAGCCCATCTGCCCAAATTATCTAGATCCTGTTGCAGTAGCACACTGCCATTACTGTCATTAACAACCTTGCCAATCTTTGTATCATCTGCAAACTTCGACATTAAGCCTGATATACCTTCATCATCAATATCACTGATAAATATACAAAACAACAGTGGACCCAACACTGAACCCTGTGGGACTCCACTAATAACATTAGTCCATGAAGAGCAGCAACCATTGATTACCCCACCCTCTGTCTTCTCCCACTTAATCATCCTTTTATCCATTGTAGCATCTTACCCTTAATACCATTCTGCTCCAATTTGTACAATAGTCTTTCATGCGCAACAGTGTCAAAAGCTTTCCTGAATTCCAAGTACAGTGAAACTTCCCTTTAACGGACAGCCATGGGGAACGAAAATGTGTCCATTAGAGAGAAGTGTCCGCTAACAAGAAGTCTGAGGAAGAAAAAAAAAAAAAAGAAAGAAAGCAAAATCGTTAAACGTTTAATGTAAAATTAAATTAAAATATATACAGATTTTGAACAATATTTTTGTAAATAATATACATACAATTGTGCTATGCATATTATGACTTTATCTTAAGAAAAATACATACAGTAATCACTTATTTTCTTCTGCACCTTCTTCCGGCTGATAATTTTGTTTTCAACATTTGTTTGGAGTGAAGAAACCATTGAAAGTCCTTCAGTGTCTTCTTCAGCGCGAAAAACATTTTTAAACGATTGATTTGTATCAGCGCTTCTTCCATTTTCATCGGTAGTTCGTCGTTAATATGTTCTTCGACAGAATGACCTCCTTCCATTTCTTCATCCTCATGAGGAACTTCTTGAAAAATATCGATGATAATGTCGTTGATATCTATGGCACCATCTTCTGTAGTGAGGTTCGAGTCTATACCTTTGTAGCCAGGGTCACTTTGTAGCTGAAGTATCGTACATTATCAATAGATGTTGAAGTTCCTGTTCTTCTTGGTGCTCCACATTGCTATTCACAACTTCAATTTTTGCGTTTGAGAAGCCAGACTTTACAAAACAGTTCACGACAGTTCGTTTTCTAATTGCGGTTACTGAAGAGGAAATCCATTGAATCGCATCTAGGATGCTGAGTTTATTTGCAAAGTCACTCGCACATGTTACATCGTTCATGTTTGCAATGAGATGTCTTAAAACACGTTTTCTGTAGTGAAGTTTAAAATTTTTTAATATCCCTTGATCCAAGGGCTTACACTCTGGAGATGTGTTTGGTGGCAGAAAAACGATTTGAATGTTGAACAATTCAATGTGCGGGTGAGATGCAGCATTATCCATGAAAAGAATAATTTTTCTGTTTTGACAAATCATGATTTGGTTAAAGTGACTTATCCATTCACTCATGATATCTCGTGTCATCCACGCTTTTTTATTAGACTTCCAGTCAACATTCAAAATATTCAACTTTATGCCCTTGAAACAACGAGGATTTTGTGGTTTTCCTATAACAAGAGGTTGTTCAAAGTCTCCCAGCATATTTGTATACAATAGTACAGTCAAGCATTCCTTAGAAATTTTTCCGCACTGGCACTTTTCGTTTTTTAGACTCGTTTTTTCAGGAAGAGCTTTAAAAAACAACCCTGTGATATCGTCACAGTTGTAAATATCCTTAGCTTCAAAATCACGACATAAATCTTCCAATTTGATGGTCCACTCTGTTACAATCCCAGTATCAACAGATCCACCTTCACCACTTACGGTTTTCCAAGAAATTTAATGCCGAGTTTGAACTTGTCTAGCCATCCCACAGAAGCTTTGAACTCATTTACTCCCATAGATTTCGCAACCTCCAAAGCCTTTTCCCTAATAATAGGCCCATTAATGGGAATTTTTTTTAGCATGTGCGCGACAAAATCACTCGTACATAGCATTGTCAATTTGAAGTCCAACAGTTTTCGGGAATGATTTTTGAACCTGATCATTTCCGTGTTGCCAAAATTGTTTGAGCAGTTCTTTTTTTTTTTTTTCTTTCGGATGTCGCTTACCTGCGTCTTCCCGATTTTGAATTTTGCAGCGAGATTGCGAACACTATTTTTTTGCCGATCATACACATTAATGAGTTCGACTTTATCTTTTAAAGTTAAATGTTTATGAGAAGACATTGTGCACATCACACGACACTGAACAAAACTGAAAACACGAAAGGCCGACCATATTCCCCACCCCTGCACACACCGAATTCATCAGAAGTTTTACACGTGCCTTAAAATTCTTGAAAAAGGGTTTAGAACCGCGACGTAAACTTTGATAAAATTCAGAGAATCGGAAATAGAAAATAAACACACGATTGAGGCAATACGTGGAAGAAACGTTCCTAGAAAAAGGGCCGTGAGCTCGCCCGCTGTCCGTTATGGGGAGATCAAATTAAGTGCTAATCTAAACGAAACAGTGCAGATTGCCTGTCCGCGTCCGTTACAGAGAATGTCCGCTAGACAGAAGCTGAAAACACGTTAAAACCAATAGAGGTGAGTTGGGGAATTTGAAAATGTCCGTTGTAGAGAGATGTCCATTAACGGGAGGTGTCCGTTAGGAGAAGTTTCACTGTATATGATATCAAAATTATTTTTTGCATCCAGTTCCTTTGTAACCACATCATAATATCCTCTCAAATTTGTAAGACAAGACTTTCCCTTATGAAACCTATGCTGTGTCTGAATTATTGCTGCAGTCTTGTCTAGATGGTCCTGCAATGCATCTTTAACCAGTGACTCCATTATTTTACCCAGAACAGAAGTTAAACTAACTGGTCTGTAATTACTCGTGTCACCCTTTGATCCCCCTTAAGTTCTACAAATTGTAGCGGCTGGAGACTAGGCACCTGCGAGGTGATCTGATCGAAGTGTATAAGGCCTTGAATGGGTTGAGGACGCTGAATTCTAATGGGATTCTTCCACTTGTTCAGATTATAAACCTAAGGGGGCATAAATTCAAATTGAGGAAAGACAGCTGTAGAACAGATGCGTGGAAATTTGCCTTTAGCCAGTGGATGGTTAATTGCTGGAACAAAGTTCCATCTGTCGTTGTGGAAATTGATAGATTAAATAAATTTAAGGAGAAACTGGACAAACATTTAGAGGGAATGGTTGTGTGAATTTTTTTTTTTTTTTTGCTGATGTTATATAAGCTCATACGCTTGCTTTCTTGCATCACATGCCATGATTACTATTACTATTATTACTATATATATATATATACACGTGTGTGTGTGTGTGCACATATTATAAAAATATTATTGTCATTTGGTTTTTTTTTAGGAGCATTAGCAACTAAGGCCATATTGTTCCGGGGATATGCGGTGGTCATTCCCTGACCTTTCCGCATCCTCTGTACTTGGTGGTGACGGGCTCGAACCCTGGTCTAATCAAGAAACATGTGCTACGCACTGCTTGCTCCTGCCCACCTGGCTATAGAGGCGCCCAATTATAAAAATATGACAAATAAAAATAAAGGTGATGGTAGTACAAAATGTCCGGTTATTCACTTTGCCGTCATCTTATTTCATTTTATTTATTAATTGCATATTTGCTTTTCTTCCCTGTTTTGAAGTATTTTTGTAAAAAAAATTTTCCCATCTTTATCTGATGTAGGCTGCCATTACTTTTTTTTGTTGTTGTTTTTTTTTTAAATTTTATTTTAAAGGTTACTACATTTTCAGCTATCTTCTTTTTGGCCTGTGGCTTTCCGGACGTTTCATACTACCATCATCTCTTTATTTTTATTTGTCATATTTTTATAATATGCATATAGTTACATTTGCATCCATTGTTGCTGCTTTGCGTTCTTCTGTGTATTTGCCATATCCTATCCTGTTTATTTAACCTTCAAATATCTTATCTGTTTTTGCTCTTTAACACTATCTCCTAAATATTTTATATATCACGTTCTTACTGAAAACTATAAAAATGATATTTGGTAAAGTTTACCGTAATAGGTACCTGTCAGGTGTGCAACGTTAATGCTATTGCACATAGGGCAATTAGGCATTACACGTGCATGAAATTATATTAGTCAATTTTATTTCAGGGTATTTATCTGTAGGGAATTAGGTGTATAAGGACCAAACTTGTTAGTTAGGTACTTATACACCTAATTCCCTACAGACAGATACCATTAAATAAAATTGACTAATATATCTATATCTATATATATATTAGAGAGAGAGAGAGAGAGAGAGACTTAAAAAAAAAAAAAAAATGAGCATACAGGAGAAGAGTAACAAATATTATACAGTTGTAATTAAACTGAATGGGCTAAGTTTATAAAACGTAAAACAATAGTTTCATTATATAAAGTTATAATCTTAGTAATTAATTGATAAGGAGATTACTTTTACTTTTAACTTCTATTAATCAGAGAAAAAGAAAAAAAATTCATTCATATAATTTAAGAATAAAATCATATACACATAAAATGTAACACATCAAGTATATTAACTAACTTGTTTAATGAAAAATTCAAAAATTTAACATGTTTTTTTCTTTCAAGTTTTAAAAAGCATTACACACATGAACATTAGAACTAATGCATGTTAACACGTGCACATGGGTTAATGTGTCTTGTCAAAATATATAAACATAAATAATAATAACAGATAACAAGCCATTTTACATAAATGATGTTAATAATAATAATAATAGAGAACAAGAAACCATTTTATATAATAAGTGTAAAACAATGGTACCTAATTTCTGTCATAGTAATAGCAACAAAAGCACTTGTCACCATTTGGTAAGAAATGGTTTTGTTTACATTACAGTGAAACTGAAATAGCAGTGCTAAATTAAAGAGATAAATTGTAACACAAATAGTAGTGACTCATCTATCCGCATGCTTCACTTAACTCCACATAAATAACACGAACACATCACTTCTGAAGTTATTGAAGCAAAATTGTGTGGAGGGTATACAGAAAAACAGAAAATAATCTAGAGTTGTTGATTAACATGCAATAAATATTTTGCAGGTGAGTCTGTTAGCTCCATGCTTCCACTGCTGGATTAAGGCACTTTAAGATTTCCCAGTCTGTATCATAGACAGTAGCAGGCAGCAACATCATCTGTGCCAGTTTACTGCCACAGATTATCAAAATTCCCTGCTCAGATGTAATTTCTACAGTCAGTTCTTTAATTAATTATTATTAGAAAAAAATTAAATATTACCTTAAAGTAAGGCAGATAATCAAGCAAAGCTTGATTCTGAAGCGTGCACCGAGCATATGATAGCACAACATCAATCTTTACAGTGCTTCTATCCAAGACTTTCCTGAAAATGAATTCAAACTTTAAGTACACATTTTAAAGATAATTTTAAAACTATAACTTAATGAGTGCTTGAATATCTGAATACTCTCAGATACGGCAAGTTTTATATCTGGATCAGAATTTTATCCAGTAACAACCACTTCTTTCTCCCCAAATAATGTTTTCATCCTAGTATTTTTCTCTTTATCAAGTGTGATGCCAGCTGCTAAATGCTGGCTTCCAATAAACTTCATACTGCTCTTAACCATATTACATTTGTGCCGCAACTGCTGCAGATTAAAATCACATATTTTTGCTCCATTTTTTATTGAATTTTATATGTAATTATGAGAATTGTTCCAGTTGATCTGGAATTTACTAATAATTTTCTACAAGAAATGTTAGAATCGACATTATTACTCTTTTTCAACTGTCCCTCTACTTTATACACCAGGGTGGCCAACTGTCCCGATTTAGAACTTCAAGTCCTGCTTCACGATAATACCATCATTTGTCCCGATAACACAGAAAAAAAAAAAACTGTTAATTTATTGATTTTACCGTATTTTTAATTAATTCTTATTGGAATCTAATGGATGTGTTAAAAATTAATTCTAATAACAAGAGAAAAATGAGAAAGTCTAAAGGCATTTTGTTCATCACTGAGTAATGAAGAAAAGAAAATGTGTGTTAATACAAAATGGGTACAATTATTCTCAAAATTTCCAGAGGCAAAACTTCCATATTAAGCATTCCACATTCAAATGTTTCATCAGAAAGAGTTTTCAGCTTAATCAAAACTGCTTGGCAGAAAGAGAGAAACCATCTTTTATCAGAAAATTTAGAAGCTGAACTTATGGCAAAAGAAAACTATAACATGACCTGTTCAGAATTTAAAAATGTTTTAAAATTTTTGGAAGGAGAAGAAATTTTAAAACTATCAAAATCTAAAGAAAAATATATAAAGTAAAAGTAGTATTCCTCGCTATTTTTAAAATAACTGTTATAAATAATATTATAGTTTATATAGGACAAATACATATTAATAACAATCATATAACAAATAAATACTATGACTGATTGATTGATAAAAAAAATTATTAAAATTGTAATTTTACATTTTTATTTTACTTTTTGAAAGAAAAAAATGCTATGCTACACATTTCGTTTCAAGTTTTCCCGCTTACCAATTTTCAAAATATGGCCACCCTGTTGTACACTGACATATTTTTGAATGGCAAAGTACTAATAACAGCAGCATAGAAAGAAGTAGGCTGACTGCACAGCCAATTCAGGAGACAAGCTCAGTTTGTCAGTTATCTTGAATTTCTGTCCTCCTAGGTACTTTTTTGTTTGGCCTAAACAAGTGATAATTACTAAGGGCTAAATCCCAAGTGCACAGATAGTGGTTCGTAATTTCTCAGCCCAAGGTTGCCAATGTAGTCATTATTAAATTTTATTAAATTAGCTCTATATGGATATGCATTATCAGGCAACAAAATGATTCCCCTCTGACAGTTTTCCATGTCTTTTCATACAAACTCCAGTATATACATTATCAAGAAGCTGCTACAATATCATGAACTGTAATTCATGTTTTCCAAAATCAGCAACCTTATGTGAAGAATGTTTGCATCTGTGTGAGCTGTTTGTTGCACACAAGCCTTTGGAAATCTTGTTGCAGCAAAGTATAAAGTGTGTTTGGAGGACTAACTACTGTCGGTACAAATTACATGAAATAGGATCTCAATCCCTTGATCATGTACTTAAACCTAGGGAGGGTTTGGCTGGTTTCACATTCTTTTTAAAAATAAATCTCATGTTATAGTGTTTTTCTCATGTTCGCTTGGACTAACAGAGTCTGGCCATCTTGTAATGCTTCTAATGTGCATGCACAGCAGGTACAGCTGTGTGTTGATAACAAAGTAGTGGTCTCACCATCTATAACAAAAAATGGTTTTTTTTTTGTTCTGGTGTACATACCTGTAAAAAAAAAGTCGAGGTCACACTTGTATACTGATTCAGTACCTACATTTTGCTAATTATTTAATACATCATAAAGCAGATTTTCTTTAGCCTTTAATGGATAACAATTTAACTTCTGGCCATGTCGCCGTGATACGTATTATTGTTTCTAGTGCTTGTACAGTACTTAGCAGCAGTAAAGAAATTTAATTAATCATACCACCCTGATCTCCGTAGCCGAGTGGTCAGGAGCGGGAGTGCAGTAGCACACGCTCTTTGAGTAGACTGGGGTTCAAGCCCCTGACTGCTGAATACGGTCGATCTGCCAACCCACACTGGACCAGCGTGGCAGATTATGGTCCATTTCCCTCAGCATGAATTGTTGAGGAGTCTTCCATCCTGCAGTGGGTTGATAATATCTGCACTTTACCTTTTTTTACCACCCTGATTAATGTCATTAACCACCCTGACAAGACTTTCAAGTCCAACTTTTAATTTAGTCTTGAGTTAACAAAAATTAGTCTTGAATAAAATATACTTCTTGAGTTGATTTGAAAATGAACTCAAGAAGTATATTTTAATTGGGAATAAAGGCTTTTCTTTCCTGAGATTTGTTTCTGTTAACATCCAGTACATTACTTTTTATAATTTCTATATCAGTTTCTTGAAGAAACTGATATAGAAATTATGAACATATAAACATTGCAGAAGATAGCACATTACATGTCTGCATCAATTTCTTAAAGAAGATTATTAGCATTCCAATCATAATTTGGCTGGCTGCTAGATAGTGCACCGGGCCAAACCTCTAAGTTTGGCCCTGTGCATGGAAGTACACGGTTGAAGTGAGTGGTCCTCTAGGCACCTCAGATCCCAACTTGGTGGTGGTCTCTTCTCCAATGGAGGTTTCTCTCATTGCCATTCTCAACCTCATGTTGTTTGGCATTACGAGAATGCAAAATGGAATGATCTGCAAGATTTCATTTCTTTTTGTTTTTTGGATTACTGTTTCAAATCTTCTGATGTCAACATTTGCTCAGATCGTGTCAGTGAAATTATTCTTATAGAAATTAAATCCTTTATTCCACACCCCATCTTAAAATCTTGTCCTTATTCAAAACCTTGGTTTTCCACTAGTGCTAAGGCAAAATTCTTATCTTCAAGAAAAGAATGTTGCATATCACAATTGGATTGTATCCAAATCTCCAGGTTCCTTTTCTGTCTCCTGTCCAATTATCATCCTATTGCACTTACTTCTGCTCTTTCTAAAGTAAAGGAGAAATCCATTAAATCTAGAATTGAGTATCCAGTTTTGTATATTAATGACCTTCTTCCATTGACTGGAAATCCTATCCATAGTTTTGCTGATGATAGCACACTACATTCCACCTTCCAGTTTGAGAAACCTTTCCTGCACAAACAGCTTCAACTTCTCAAATATCCACTACCAATTCCTAAATTTCTGATCTTTAGGTAATTCACCAGTGGGGCAAAGATAACTTAATTGATTTCAATTCTTCTAAAACTCAGTCCTGTCTTATATCTCACAAAAAAGGATTCTTGTGCTTCTATGCTTATCTTTGATGACACTGGTTTCTAGGAAAGATCATATATCTCTATTGGGGATTACCCTGACTTCTAACCTCTCTTGGCATAAGCACATTACAAATATTGCTTTCCCTACATCTAAAAAATTGTGTTTTATATTTCACTCTCGGCATTACCTTCCAAACAGTTGTTCACGTTGTACAGATCTCAAATCTGCCCTACCATGGAATACTGTTCCATCGTCTGGGGCTGTGACCCCCAAAACCCCTCTCATGCTTCTAGATTCCATTGAAAAGAGGGCAGTTAGGTTAATTAATGACTCATCTCTAACAGTCTCTCCACTCTGTCTCATAGACATTCTGTTTCTACTGCATGCATTTTATATAGATACTTCAATTGGCACTGTTCTTCTGAGTTGGCTTCTACAATTCCCACTCTCATCCAAACCAGTCCGAACATGTGCTGCCGCCAGTCAGCATCCTTTTGCTGTTCTACTTCAAACTCAGAGCGTTTTTCTTCTTCCTCATTTATTATTAGTATTAATAATGGCCACATGGTGGCAAGGAAGACTAAGGCTTATGCTGTACCAACCAAAAAAAAATAATAATAGCAATAATAAAAAATTTAAGTAAAATAAATATTTAATAAATAATAAAAGAAAAAGAAATAGATAACCCATGCATCTCCTTCCTCCAGTAGGTAACTATCCAACTGACCTTTGAATTTCCCCATATTTTCAGCCTCTACTACCCATGTAGAGGCTGAAATGTAATTTATTCCAGTAATTTATAGCTCACTGGCTAAAATAAAACTTCCTGCAATCCAGTTTAAACATCCTCCCCATTGTAGCTCTAGAATGATTTATAACTGTGAAAATTTCATCCTCATTCATTTTCCTTTTGCCTCTCAGAGCCTTAAACACCTCAGTCAAGTCTCCTCTAAGGTGCCTAGCTTCCAAGCTGTGCAACCCACATATTCGAAGTCTTTCCTCATAAAGAAGCCCCTTTGCCAATCTCACCAGGTGAGTCACCTGTCTTTGAACCCTTTCAAGAAGTCCAATGTCTTTTTTTAGGTACAGTTTCCACACTTGGACACAGTATTCCAAGTGTGGTCTAACAATAGCCTTATATAGTGGGATTATGACATCCTTATCTCTACTAGCAAATGTTCAATAGATCATCAATAGGACACCATGGGCCTTTCTTGCAACCTGTCTACACTGCTCAGAGAACTTCACATCTGACCGTATCGTAATTCCCAAGTCCCTTTCTTCCACTACTGACTATAGTTCAACTCCACCAAGTGTATAAGTTATTTTGTAGTTACTGTTCCCCAGGTATAAGATCTTGCACTTTTCTGGATAAAAGCAAAGCTGCTACTTTTTTGACAATCCCTAAAGTCTATCTAGATCACTCTGAAGAAGCTCTGCTTGGTGGTGATCATTAACTACGCTACCAATCTTTACATCATCTGCAAATTTAGACATCAAAAACAACAATGGTCCCAATACTGATCCTTAGGAAACCCTACTTCCTACATTAACCTAATCTGAAGAATAACCATTTATCACAACCTTCTGCCTGCCCTGAAGCCATCCTGCTATCCATCTAAGGATTTTCCCAGTGATTCCAACCTGCTCCAGCTTATAAAGTAACTGCTCATGTGGGAGCAGTTACTTTATGAGTCAAATGCTTTGCTGAAATCTAAATAAACAATGTCAAAATTATTCCCTAAATCCAGCTCATGAGTGATTCTGTCAAAATAGCTAACCAAATTTGTTAAACACGATTTTCCCTTTGCAGAACCATGCTGCGTATCCTTCTGAATTCCATTTCTATCTAAATGATCCTGAATTCCACCTTTGATCACTGCCTCCATGATTTTCCCTACTACTGACGTTAGACTGACTGGTCGGTAATGTCCCACTATGTTCTTAGAACCACCCTTTTGTATTGGAGATACATTGGCACATTTCCAATCTAACAGAATCTCTCCTGAGTCCAGTGATGCTCTCATAATTAGCCTCAATGGTTCGATATTTGCCTCCTCCCTTAAAATTATAGGGTATATGCATCGACCATAGGAACCTTACTCACCTGTAGGTTCGAAAGCTTTTTCATTAAATAATCACGTGAAATTTCAATATCATTAATTACATATTTTTCAACTTCACTCCTATAATTTCTCATTGATATAAAAGGTTTTTCTTCTGTAAATATCAATGTAAAATAACTGTTGAGTTCATCTCAACATCAACTGAGGGTATCTAATACTATCCATCCATTATACACATCCATTACATAAGGGTCCGACTTGGTTTGATCTCTTCTTTGCATTTATATATGTGAAGAATTCCTTATCCCCACTCTCTGCTATCTTTGCCAGTGATTTCTCATAATATTCCTTTGCCAACCTAACCATTCCATTTACTGGAACAACCTCCCTTCATTCATACTTCCTGAAAAGCACAATCTACAGAAATTGAAGTCTATGTCAACATGTATCTTCTTTCATCTTTTCAACCCAACCCATGCATAGTACTAAGTAGAGATGGCCAGGGTGGCTGAGTGTTTAAGACCCCAGAACCTGCCAAGAGATGGCCAGGGTTGACATACTTGACATTGTTGTTTGGTTGGTTAGATGATAATGTAAAGTTGACTATGGATGTTTTATGATAATGTTGTTCATATGGGAGTTAAAGTTGGGAGCTTGGATTTAGTTGTAAGTTGTGAATCATGGTACTAAGTACTATAGGTTCTAATACCTCTCGTGCTTGGGGTTTTAATAATAACAAAAAAAATAATAATAATCATCTAGTGTTGTGAAATTGGATAGCATGTTTCCTTATTAGATCCAGAGACTGTTAATTGATGAATCAACATCCAGTTCATATTTTACTAAATATTTTTCCATCAGTAAGGCAGAAAAAAAAATTTCAAAAAGTACCTGAGATTTTTAAGTGGATAACCAGTAATCCCAATAAACTTTGCTTTTTTGGCTTGTTTTATTTGTTCAAGTGCTGGCAATGTTTCATTAACAATTATATCTAAGCTGGGAGCAAACTCAATGTCATGAACCTATAAGTGAACAAAAAATTAAAAAACAAGCTGCTCAAAGTTTTGCAGAAATATTTTATTTATTTTTTTATTATTATTTTTTTTTTTTTTTACACTGTAGTAACACAAAAAAAGAAAAAAAAAAACAGGACATGGGTTACTAGTTAATTTTCTTTGTAATGAGTATTAGTAAAAAGGTAGCTCATTGCAGTATAAATCCCTTATTGGCACAAAATTAATAAAATGTCAAGTAAATATTACAATAACATTTTTATTTCCTTTTATTAATTATTAGAAAAATCTTAGAGATAAGAATTATAATTATATTGCAAAGAAATATGTCATTTTATTATATATATATTAATTAAAAGGTATCAGAGGTATGCGCACGAACTGCTAAAAAACACATTTGTCAAAATACTGTATCAGACTGGTGTGACATGCTCACACCCACAGCAAAACTGCAGACATGTGGGCATGTAACTCCCACCATTTGCCAATACTGTGCTCATTACATATTACAAGAGTACAGTCAGTCCTCACATAACACGTGTTTACACTACACGAATTCAATCATACACGATTTATAAATAGGGGAACGATATCGTATATAACACGAACCGAATTCACTTATGCATGATTTGCCTTTGTGTTTACAAGAAATGGCAGTCAAACGTGGAATCACCCCAACTGAATGCAACACGATAGCAATGGAGAGAAGATTCTGAAAATGTATTTATATTTTTTATATCAGTGAAGGGGAAACACATTTCACCATAATAACATAAAACTCCACACAATTCCAGCTATCGGTATTATCACAAATGCAATTAGATCAAGTTTACTATCAATTTATAACAGATTCCACTAGCAGGAATGCAACTGGAAATTGTTTTTATTGTTTTATGGTAGTAACCCCCAGAAATGTGCTTTAGTAAAATGTGAGCCAGTGAGGAACCAGTGTGTCTCTGCCTTTACAGTGTTGTTTATTCAGTTGCTACACACGCGCAGCTTTGGTTATGTGTATCAAGCGTGCCTCCTCATTTTGTAATTGGGCTTTATTCCCTAAAAATGAGTAAAATACTTAAAAGGTGTGAAAAGGAAGTGTCCTGGTGAAGACACTACAGATTCAGAGAGAAAAAGAAAAGCAATATCGATAAACAGAGGCTGACTGGGTCAAAAATCCCACCTGAGAAAATTTGTAGTGGCCTCATACTAGCGTTTATGGCCAAAATCAGAGCCCACCGAAGTTTCCTCGGTAAGGCTTATGGCCAGTCTGCCTCTGTCGATAGAGAAAAAATATGAAATTGTGAAACGCTTTGAGCAAAATGAAAGACCATGTGATACTGCACATGCTACAGACCTAAATGAGGCAACACAGAGAATTACAAAGAATGCAGAGAAAATAAAAACAACTTTCATAGCAGGAACAACTCAAAGTGTAATTAAAATCCATTAGATTAAGACACAAAGAATTGGAAGAGATGGAACGGCTGTCATCTGTTTGGATAGAAAATCAAACGAAAAACAAGTTTGCTTATGATAGAAGCAAAAGCATTAGCAATATTTTATTATGTAATAGTCGTAATAAAATACGTAAGTTATGATAATTTATTGTTTTTGGTAATGTTTTGGTTACAAATGTGTGTTCAATCTTGGGTGGTTGGCACCTAACCCTATTTTTCCCATAGGGCCTGTTGTTTATATTGCACGATTTTGCATTGCACGAGGGTTTCTAGGATCACAACTATCGTGCTATACGAGGACTGACTGTATCTGATTAACATGCATGTGTTAACATGCACATGTCAAATTAAGGGAATTGACAAAAAAACAGCAACTAAAATATCTACTTTATGTACAAAATTTTAACAAAAGTTCACTTGCAGTCCATGAAAATCATTGGCAGTCAGGCTGTGGGGCACAGTCCACCAACTAGTAGTGCCATGAAGAGAATACCTATAGGAAACTAATAGAAGTAGCAAGAACATAAAAATCTATTCTACTCCTTGATTGTGTAACTGTTCTATTCAAATTTAAATTTTGCAGCTATTTCTGCAATGGCTACATAATCATTGAAATTTATTTAGATTACCAAGATGTATTAGTATTAACAAATGATGCAAGACAGCTTACACAACACCGACCAACCAAAAAAAAAATACCCACCTCATGTCCATCACCTCTAATAATCTGTTTAATTCTTCCTTAAATTTATTAAAACTGCCCACTTTACTCACTACCACAACACCAGATGGAAGCTTGTTCCAACTCTTGATTATTCTGGATGAAAAAAATTTTTGCTATAACCATCCTTTTTCAATTTATTTTTATGTCTCCTTATGTGTACTGGCTGAGAACAAGTAAAGATACCATCAACATTTAGTTTACTTAATCCATTTAAATCTTAAAAACTTCACTGAGATCTCCTTGCGAGTGCCTAGTTTCCAAGTGCAATTTGCAGAACTGAAGTGTTCATGGTAAGAGTATCCTTTTGTGTCCTTGATTAACCTTGTTGTTTGCTTCACCCATTCCAAGAAATCCACATTTTTTTTTTAAATGAGGATTCCTCACATGTAGGCAGTACTTAAGATGTACCCTAACTTGCCTCATACAATAGGATAATCACCTCCTTGTATATCGCCAAGAAAACAACATGAGCTATCCTAGCAGCCTGTTTGCACCTCACAGGAATTCATATTGGGCTGTGCAACATGATTATCCTTGGGGTATCTTTCATTCTCCATCACCTTGAGTGTGGCATCACCCAACTAATATATTATTCTGGATTACTACTGACTATATGCAGTACCTTGCATTTATCAATGTTAAACCTCGATTGCCACTTCTCAGCCCATTAGCCTAATTTTTCTAGGAATCTACAAACCTCAGGTCAGCCACTGAACCCTCTGGGATTCCACTAATAATATTAGTCCAAGAATTGCAGTGCCCATTTATAACTACCCTCTGTCTTCTGCCAGCCAACAATCCCTTTATCCATAGCAGTAACTTGCCAATACTACTGGTCTTTACACTGGTCAGTAAACTTGCGTACATTGCTACAATTTATACAGCAGTACTCCATCTGTAAAGTGCATTTTTTATTTTTCTGAAATCTTGCACATGTGAAGAAGTATACTATTAAACTATGGATGTAGTTTAGAAAGAAAAAAAAAAAAAAATACTAGTTAAAGAAAAAAAACTGATCACTGTCAGTTAATGTCAGCAGGCCACAACTACAAATTAGGGCACAAATGTATGAAAGACTACATGTGGCCTGCAGGTTGTATATGCCTAACCTGCAGTCTTTACTTGGGATGAGCTCTTTTACTCATCATCCCCAGAGTTTTTCCCATTCTTTGATGACTAAAATCAAATTTCAAATATATCTTGTAGAATCATTATCAAAAATTTATACTTATTTGACAGCTTTATAATATTTAAAATTTATCATGAATTATAGTTGGTTATAGTTTTATGTATGATTTTAATGATACAGAATTATATTTTACAAACACAATTTAATAACATAGTTATAAACTTTTGCACACATACACGGCAGCTTTAAAAAAAAAAAAGCTTTTTTTTTTACACTCTAAAATCATTCTGTTCATCCAGCTGTGACTCACAATATCTTAGTGAGAAAGCTAAAAAAATCACAATATACAGGTAGTTCCCGATTTTACGAGTTAATTCGTTCCTAGTGTGCGCTCGTAAGTTTAAGCATAAACAATGATTTATTTATCCAAAGAAATGAAAACATAGCCTTTAAAATCAAGCAAAGCAAATTATAATAATAAATAAATTATTTATGTCACACAAATGTTAAAGAATGTTCATTTTTCATCATCAACTAAATGCCCACTCGTTGATGGTTCGTCATTTGTTGATGGTTCATCATTGGTTTGACACTTCTTGTTGGTTCATTGGAAGCTCAAGGAATTGTCTTCTTCGGAAATGCTTCAAGATTCGTTTATTTCCAAGGGAGTCTTTTCTTTTCATTATAACTTTCATGATAGCATGCATAAGCATTTTTTAAATCTGTAGCAACTTTTCTAGTGAGCTCGAAATTTGAATCTTGTGGCTCAAACAAAAATCACAATTGCTTTTTCTGTGTGGGGTCAATGAGGTCTTCATTTGTGTACTCTCCATTGTGTACTTGGAACAGATCAGTGACAACAGTTGTAGAAACCTCAAGCTGCATTTGGTTAGCAACATTTACAATCACTTCTGTTTCATTTTGTACGATCTCTGCTCGTTCTTGAAATCCTTCAAAGTTATCAATAAAGTGATGAGAGAGTTTATTCCAAACACATTTCATGTTCTCTGTAATTTTGTCCCACGCTCGTTTTGTTATTTTGATTGCATCTAAAATATGGAATTCTTTCCAAAATTCTTTAAGAGTTAGACCTCCCTCCTTATCTCTGCCTGAACGAACAAACAAATGCACACACAGTAGTACTGTATTATATAGCTAAGTGCGTGGTTTGAAATGGCCGTATTAATGAATGTTTAGCATTTATTATTGAAATTAATGTTCATATTTTCAATTTTGTTGATATTTGAAAAAAAATAACTCGTAAAGCGGGAACTGCCTGTATTTCAAAAATGTTTCCTTCTATTAAAATTAGCAACTCTCTGCTGAAAATTGGATTCTAAACATAACCAGTGGAAGTGGAGTTTTGGTGGAAGTGGTTAAACATGACTTACCTGAATGATATCAACATAATCTAAATCCATTCTCTGAAGGCTTTCTTCAATACTTTGAATTGTACGTCTGAAAGAAAAGTCAAACGTTTGGGAGTCGTAACGGCCAACTTTTGTTGCAACATAATAGGCTTCTCGAGGGATTTCTTTTAGAGCCTAAATCACAGAAATATATCATGATTTTTTTATAAAAAAAGAATTACAGTATCCACAAAAAATGAATAAAAATTTACACAGTTTGAAGACAACACAGAAATTCAGAATACCATTAAAGTAGATCGCGAAAGTCACTGGATTCTATTGTTGGTAATAAATAGGGGGTTAAGGAGGGAGTAAAATTGTACAGACAGTGAGATTAGTAGATGATATGCTGCTGATATCTGATACAGAGGAGAAAGTACACAGATTTTGTTGGCAAATTCTCTATAGACCACCCTTACGCTGGTGGTCCATAGAGAGAATTTACTGTGTCAAATTAGTTAGTGTTTAGATATATAAAAATGTACTAAATTATTAACCAGTGGTTAATGTACTATAATATGAATAAGCATTTCTCACTTATTGTCATCTATTAATTTTGAATTAATTTTTGTAAAAATCATTTCGTAACTCATTGTGGCATGGCTAATTCCCATTTCCTTCTCTTATGTGAACTTGTGTAAATAATTGGAAATAAAGAGCAGAGTGTGTGTGTCAATTTTTTTAACCTGGCTTGTCAGTATTCATGGAGCATAATGCTTCAGCTGCAAAGAATTGAGATATTATACTACCAACAGGCTCATGAAGCATAGCCCTTCAGATGTGGAGACCTGAGATACAATGATATCAACATCAGTAACAGCATGTAGTATTAGGTGATTCAGAGCAGCTGTTGCTTTTCAGGAGCGCTTGTTTGTTATTTGGTTTTTAGGAGCATTAGCAACTAAGGCCATATTGCTCCGGGATATGTGGTGGTCATTCCCGGACCTTTCCGCATCCTCCGTATTTGGTAGTGACAGGCTCGAACCCCGGTCTAATCAAGAAGCGTGTGCTACGCGCTGCTGCTCCTTCCCACCTGGCTATGGAGGCGCCTAGGAGGGCTTGTATTGGAGAAACTGGAGCTCCAGTGAAAGGATAGACCACCATGATGAGCCTATTGGATTATGTTCTATTTGCTGCCTCGATGGATAACTTGTGATGCTGTGGTGTTATTGTGGTTCCAGGGACTGTGCGTGGGGATTGACTGTGGTATTACTCTTTGCTGTTAACTGCTGTACCATTGGGACTGTTGAAGTTTGAGGAAAGGTTGATTTCTTTGTTGTGACCACAATTCCTGTTTTAGACTTCTACTCATGATTTTGACCATTCGTGGTGGACCTACAACTGACAGCTGAATCTTTGGAGATCATCACAACCTTATATAAGTTGGAACTTTATAGTGTCAGATATCTTCATGGTATTGTATTGTAACATGGACAATACATATTGTGATTTTAAATGTTTCTCACCAACCACGTATTAAAATAAGACACGGAAACTGGAATTTTAAAAACTATGTGTTTACTACTATATATTTACAATTAAAATAACTTTACAACTAAAAAGGATAAAATACATAAAATATATATATACATCGAATAAAATAGATTAAACTACCGGGTTAAGAGCGATAAAACCGACCGTAGCTTTCGAAGACTCCTGCCTTCTTCTTCAGTGGCAGCTTCTTTGTACTGCGGTGCATCTTGAGTACCAGCAGGTTCACGGTCTAAATCACGTGTTTCATTGCCACGTGTTCTATTCTCCTGTGTACTGGGACTGGAAGCGGCTCGGGAGCGCGTCGTATGAAATCGTTCATCCCTTCTGAGGATCGTAGCCTCAAAGAGGTGATGAATCCGCAAACCTTTGTCTTTATTGATGTTCTCTGTTGAATTAATCCACAAACTCTCGAGCCACTTGCGGTCCCAGAACCTACGTGCCTGATCCATGATGATAGCTTCGTCCGGGGAGATCTGGTATTGCTTCTCCGGCTCGGCTACGGCAGACTTACCGTAATCTGCATTCCTTATTGCCTTAGTGTGCTCCTCCAGACATTCTTTGAAACGGCGCTTTGTTTCCCCTACATAACATTCCCCACAATCCAGGCATTTAATACTATAAACGACCCCACTAGCATTCTCTTTTTGGATGGGTCTTTCACTTGTGAATCTGTACACAACGCATCTGATAATTTCTTAGTACCCTAGTTATATGCTCAGTTAAGCCCGGATAGTAGGGAATGTATGCAGTGGCTATTGGAGTAAAGGGTTCGCCTCTCCTCTGATTTTCTCCAATATACTTTTGTATAATTCTCTGGGGGTAGCCACACTTTGTAAGATCCGCCGTGGCACGTTCATATTCTTCTTTCCTATCATCGGAGGTACTACAGTGTGATTTTGCCCTGTCTATTAACGCTCTGACCACACTGTTCCTATGATGATTGGTCTCGGCAGAATTATAGTGTGAGTACTGGCCTTTACACATCGGTTTCCTATAGCACATAGAAGAAAATGAAGCTATGATATCTTTCGATGTGACATCGCTTTTTACGTGTATTCCTATCAACCACGGGGTACACACTGCACACATGGCCTTATAGAATGATACCACCTTGAGTAGTAGAACGCAATTAAACTTAGAAGATATTTGTAAATGTACAGAACTGTGCCTCTCAAGCACCACCATGATTTTTGGTAATATTATGTATAAGCAGGTTAATGGTACAGCCATGGGTTCCCCCATTAGTGCGATTATAGCTAATCTAGCTATGGAGGAGCTTGAGGCTAGAATATTTAATGGTTGAAATTTTGCGTCAATGGAAGAGATATGTGGATGATACATTCTCAATTATTCAAAAGGGGAGTGAAAATGAAGTGTTGAAATTTTTTAAATGGCTTCTCCCCATTCATACAATTTACCTCGGAAGTAGAGGAAGAAGGAATTTTGCCGTTCCTAGATGTATTGGTCTGTAGAGAAGGCCAACAACTAAAAACTAGTCTATAGGAAACCAATGTGTAAAGGCTAGTACTCACACTATAATTCTGCCCAGACCAATCATCATAGGAACAGCGTGGTCAGAGCGTTAATAGACAGGGCAAAATCGCACTGTAGTACCTCCGAGGATAGGAAAGAAGAATATGAACATGTCACATGGTGGATCTTACAAAGTGTGGCTGCCCCCAAAGGATTATACAATAGTATATTGGAGAAAATCAGAGGAGAGACGAACCCTTTACTCCAATAGCCACTGCATACATTCCCTACTATCCGGGCTTAACTGAGCATATAACTAGGGTACTAAGAAATTATCGGTCGCGTTGTGTACAGATTCCAGGCTGGAAGCTGCACACAATCGTGTCACAAGTAAAAGACCCCATCCAAAAAGAGAATGTTAGTGGGGTAGTTTATAGTATTAAATGCCCGGATTGTGGGGAATGTTATGTAGGGGAAACAAAGCATCGTCTCAAAGAATGTCTGGGGGAGTACACTAAGGCAATAAGGAATGCAGATTACGGTAAGTCCGCCGTGGCCGAGCATTTCTGGGAGAAGCAACACCAGATCTCCCCGGACGAATCTATCATCACGGATCAGGCACATAGGTTCTGGGACCGCAAGTGGCTCGAGAGTTTGTGGATTAATTCGACAGAGAACATCAATAGAGACAAAGGTTTGTGGATTCATCCCCTCTTTGAGGCTATGATCCTCAGAAGGGATGAACAATTTCATATGACATGCTCCCGAGCCGCTTCCGGTCCCAGTACACAGGAGAATAGAACACGTGGCGATGAAACACGTGATTTAGACCGTGAACCTGCTGGTACTCAAGATGCACCGCAGTACAAGGAAGCTACCGCTGAAGAAGAAGGCAGGGGCCTTCGAAAGCTACGGTCAGTTTTATCGCTCTTAACTCGGTATTTTAATCTATTTTATTCAATGTATATATACATTTTATGTATTTTATCCTTTTTAGTTGTAAAGTTATTTTAATTGTAAATATATAGTAGTAAACATAGTTTTTAAAATTCCAGTTTCCGTGTCTTATTTTAATACGTGGTTGGTGAGAAACATTTAAAATCACAATATGAATTTACCAAACCCCAGAGGCCTGTTTGAAGAAATGGACAATACACTAAGAAAAAAACTGACCCTCTACAAAGGAATCTAAGATGTTGTTATTTGGTTTTTAGGAGTATTAGCAACTAAGGCCATATTGCTCTGGGGATATGCAGTGGTCATTCCCTGACCTTTCTGCATCCTCCATATTTGGTGGTCATGGGTTCGAACCCTGGTCTAATCAAGAAGTGTGTGCTATGCACTGCTGTTCCTGCCCACCTGGCTACGGAGGCGCCAGAATCTAAGATAACTGTACATCAATATTGTGCAGTGGTACAGCACTGTAAATAGATGGTGGGGTTGCCAGGAAAGCTTGCTGGGACCACATAGTACAATAAATAAATAATAATAATAACCTAGCAGTAGTACTGCTCACCTGACAGGCACAGCAGGAAAATATTTAATTACAGTACAGTGACTCCCTAGTTGGGGATTAGCAGTTGGTACTTTTTGTACCTTCTTAATAGTGGCTTTAGTCTTGTATGTGCTGCTTTTTGTCCCTTTACACTGCTGTTCCCTTTTTTATTCCTTTATGTTGTTGTTCACTTTTCTGTAAGCCAAATGGGTCTGAGAGGCAAATCAATATGTTTATGTTACTGTGTCCGACCAAATACAGTCTATGTAGTGAAATACAGCTTTTCTTCACAATGGCATGTTTTGCACTATCCAAAAGCCTGTGTGGTATTATCATGGAAAATAAGAAAAATTCCAATCGAGTTTATGGCCATGAAGTAAATCAGCTAATTCCAGTATATCTATATTCCAGGTAGGTGTCACAATACTATCCTATATTACTGAAAAAGGCCAGAATATTTTTCCGGACTGACACAGTTGGTCAGGTTGTGTGCTGTGTATGATATCAGCCAGAATACTACAGGCCAGTCCATGGCAACTTTTCCTTCCTTCATGAATTTAGTAGGCATCAATTTGAAAGTGACATGCAGGTGGTAACGTGAAAAGAATTAATTACTTAATATAGAAATATTTAATAAAATAATTATTTATTTAGTTACTAATAAGAAAAATAAAAATGATGGTGATAAAAGAGGGGCACATGACATAACATATTGCCATTATTTTTATATACTTTAGTCAAGCAAAATTTTTATGCAGTGAACATCACAAGTAGTTTGGAAAAAAAAGATATGAATTATTTTTGCTATTTCACATTTATAATATTCATTTTTTTTTATTGAAATATGTTAATCTCAAAGCATTATTTTGAAAATATTGGCTTTAATTTATTGTAATGGAGTAATCCCCAAGTTTCATGCAATTAATGCCTCCAGAAACTTAAATTCAGCAGAGAATTAATTGTTTAAATGTTTCTATTTTATGTTGCCAACATTTTTCTGAAAATTTATATAAAATTAATAAACTTTTTTTCATTAAAACTAATAATTATTTTTAGAAGCCAAAAAACACTTGCAAAATTTTTGGTTATTATTTAAAAAACTATGAATAAATAAAATTAATAAGCATTGTAATCTACTGATAAAAAGGTCAATCATTAGCACACTCCATGCACAATTCTAAACCAAATACTTTTTATAAATATTAAATTTAAAATCTGTGGCCTATCAAGGCTTCCAGAATCACTCACATTATAAAACAGGAGAATACTACTGCCAGGCAGGTTAAATAGACTCAAAAAAGCAAATGTTTAAAACATAACAGATGGCAACAAAAAAGAGAACACATTAAGAGAGGAATGAATATGAGCAAAATGGATCAAAGAACACTGGTCTCAGCTGTGATATAGACAGATTTTAATTTTAGAAGTACATCATGATATATGACAGTAATAGTATAATTTTCCTTACTTTAAAAACATTTAGAGTAAGGAAAATTATCTGGAAATCTAACAGAAGAATTATTCTGCTGATTTATTCTGGAATAAAAGAAACATTCTTCTAAACCAAATAAAATGTATATATCCAATATACATATATTCTAACATCACTGGAACACCAAAATTCAAAAGTTTTAACTTGAGCTAGATATCAGTGACTTTTTTCTTTCTTTTTTTTTTTGAAAATGGCAAAAAAAAAAAAAAAAAAAACACCTTATACATGTCCATAATGTTTTCCTTTTCTTTTATCAAGTTGTGGAGTTGCAAAATTGAAAATTTAAGTTACACTTACTTAGCAAATAAATTGAGTTTTAGGGTTGTGCTAGCTTATTCAGCCCAAACGGATGCTTGATGTCAAATAATGACTGGATGAATCCAGTTACATCTGACTAAATAAATAAGTTATATGTCTTTATTAATACTGCTAAAATATGTATAATACTAGTCTTTTACTTCATTAAAATATTTTCACATTTGTCATTCAGCACACAATATACAGGGTGTTTCAAAAATGATGGTCAATAATTTAAAGGTGAAAAGTACGAACTAAAATAAGCAAAAAAGTCCTGGTGAACATCGGGCCACAAATGAACCATTTTCCAGATAATGCACATATTCTGTTAAGATAATAAATTATGCTTATGTACATAGCTTAATCAATACTGTAATAGGTACATACTAACTAATTGATAATTCTGTTCGCTGACATTTTTTTTTTTTTGGGTTGTAAAATTTAAAATTGTAAAAAAGAAAAGCAATCAATAACACGGCAGGCACAAATTGCAAATAACACGATACGCGAAAATGGGATGCAGAGTGACAAATTTACAATCTTAAAAAGTAGGAATGAAGAAAAGATTCCGAAAATTTATTTATGTTTTTTTTTATGGTTGAAGAGGAAGGAGGAAACATATTTCACCATAATAACCCACAGAATTCCAGCTATCAGTATTATTGCAAATGCAATAAGATCAAATTTACTACCTATTTATAATAGACTGCACTAACAGAAAAGCACAATAAACCAGAAACTGCAAATTGTTTTTTGGTAGTGACCTCCAGAAATGTCCTTTAGAAAAATATCACAAAGACGTTTAAAATCGATTCTTATAACCGAACATATGATAGCGATGAAAGTGTAGTGCATTTTAATGATTTGAATTGGTTTTTTGAAATTAAAGTGATTCCACTAACCAGTGTCTACTTATTTCACTTTACGATGGGATGAGCTTAAAACTGTCTACGAATGGACAACATGGTCCTTCCTCTCAGCCAATAGCAGCATTTGTAAATGTGTTGGCTGCGTGTTTTGTTTTTGCATCCATTGATTTTTTGTTGTGCTTTAATTAATACATTAGTTTTAATCAATTTTTTTTTATCAATATGTACAATTTCCATTATAAAAATCACCTTTTAGAGAGATAAACAGCTTAGTTATATAGCAAAATTTTCAAAAGTTTCAAATTATCAAAAAACAATGTGTTATTGGGTTCACATTATGATATTTTCACGATACGATGGCGACTCTGGAACAGATTAATATCATAAAGTGGGGGATCCACTGTACTCTTTGCTGTGAGGCTAATCATGATTTTAAACCCTTTACTTTTTGACTCCTGATTTCTGAACTTAAAAGAAAATTGAATCTCCTGGATCTCCACCTTAGAATCCTCATAATGAGATGTGACATTTGGCCAGTTTTGTTGTATAGTGCTGAGACATGGGCACTGAAAACTAACACCTCCAAGAAACTAGAAGCATTTGAAATGTGGATGTAACCCGTGAATTGCTGAAGAAAATGTAAAGGGGGGGGGGGGGAATGGCATATATTGGACACCTGATGCAGAACAAAAAATATGCAATTTCATGGCTAATTATTGAGGAGAGAATGGAGGGAAGCAGAAAGCTTGGGAGAAAATGCATATCATGGCTAGATAACATCAACAACTGGACAGGACTGAACACCAAGCAGCTGTTCAGAGCTACCAGAGACTGAGAAACAATTTCTGCAGTGGTTAAGAGATGGCACACAGAGAAGAAGAAAAGAAAATTATTAACAAAGTTTTTGTGGTTTGTCAGAAAATGCTGTTGTATGTTACTTTTTTTGGGAACAAAAACATGCCCAAACATTTTTCTCTATATTCAATGAAATATAGAGAAAAAGAGAAACAATTTCTGTCTTCCCAATCACTGTTAAACAAATAGTTTCTTGAACACTTAGCCATCTTTATTATTTCTATATACATTTCAAGATAGATGTAATCAGGGATGATGCTAGTACCAGAAAAAAATGGTCCAGAAAACTTTTGCACTATTACTAGACCACAATTAAGAATGGTGTGAATGAAACCACACCCACAACAGAACTGAGAGATCTGAAATAAAAATGCATTTCCTATTACCTTTTCCCAAGGAAAATGGTTTTACAAATTTCATCACCAACAAGTTTTCTCAGAAGGATCCCTGTTTGTGCAAACTTTTACAAATAAAGAATTATGTAACATATTGTTCCTTCAGGATGATGATTACACTCCAAAATTATCTCCAAACACATTCTCAGAAAAGGAGATCACCAGTTTGTGGGCCACCTGACCTTACCAAAAGCACTGTAGTGCCTGCAGGTGTTACAATGGAGAGCCCTGGTAAACACTATGAATGACAATGTGCAAGTTAATATATTTACTTACCTTGCCAAGTATAATTTCTGCTGTTCCACACCCATAATAGGGAGCTGTGTCAATATAATTAATACCATGCTTAATAGCTTCTTGAAGAGTTTTAATTCCTTCTTCTTCTGGCATGAAACCTAACTGAAACCCACCTAAAAATATATGCAAATAAATCATACTAGCACTCTCTGTTTGTGGGCAAGATTACTAAAAACAAATTATTTCCCACCCCACTTTAGACTGCTAAAACTATGGCTGAATATTCTAGACTAATGAAGAAAATAAAATCAAATTAATTACCTTTTTCATAAATTCTTAGAAAGAGAACTAACAAAATACTACTTCCTCAAGGCATCTAGGTTATAAAAGTAAGTATAACTCCATTCCCAAAAATTTAGTAAGTATAACTCCATTCCCAAAAATATAGAGTATCCTTGAAAATGTTTGACGTTCATGGTTTAACAGTATATATTTGCAAAAAAATACTGGAATGATTTAAATATTATTATGTAGATATGCTTCATATGAGCTTAACAAAAAATATATAGTTATTAATTTAAAAAAAAAAAATTTAAGAAAACAGATGGACGAAATTCTGAATCATAAATTTAGAATAATAAAAAAAAAAAAAAAAAAAAAAAAAAACACTTTTTACATTTAGTATACTTATTGAATTTGGTTTTTAAGCTCTAAAATTATCTCAATATGCAAATCAAAAAGACTGTTATATAGTTTATTAGTACAGTAAAGGGAGAACGGCAAAATGTGCAAAAAGAAATGTCTGTCAGTTGAGTTCAGTGAAAAATTATTCTGCCTCATCAAAAGTGAATACAATCACAAACAAACTCTGCAAAACCTCAAATTGTTCACAAAATTCAGCAACAACAATCACTGCTGAACATAAAAGTTTATTTATCTTTAATTATTTAAAAGTTTAATTTTTTATCATCTTCCCACTAATCATTCAAGGTAGATGCCTTCATTTTAAAACTAAATGAGCAAACAATGCACTTTATATGCTTATAAAAAAAAAATTTTTCATCCTTTAAGAACTCTTCAAAATAAATGGCAAAAAAAAAAAAAAAAAAAAAAAAAATTGTCTTCAAGTCTACCATGAACAGTAGAGTAAAGGAATTTGGATTTTCATCCAGTGCTCCAAAGAAAAAGCTTAAACTAAATAGTAAACAAAGTAAAAAATAATAATAATAAATAAATAAAAATGGAAATTAGACAGATGAAAAAAATTTACCAATATCCATGTCTCTTGGGATAAAATTATTTTTTTGTGATGAGCTGTAGGGGAAAGTGGGCCATACTTTAGTATTAGTAGTGGCAAATAATACAAGGAAGAAAGCTATACAGCATCAGCCAAAAAAAAAAAAAAAAAAAAAAAACCTATCCATCCCATCTATACATCTCCTCTAACAATTTGCCTAATCCTTCCTTAAAATTATTCAAACTACTACAAAACCACAATGCCATATGAAAATGTCTAAGAAATCATTTGGTCTCTAGCTGAAAGGAAATTTTCACACATTTATTCTGTAATCCTTTTTCAATTTAAATATTAGCATTAGTAGAAACACATGATGCAAGAAAGCAAGCTTATAGAGCATCAGCTAAAAAAAAAAAAAAAAAACCTACACATTTCACTGACCCATTCATTCCAAATGTTTGTCTAGTTCTGCCTTGAATTTATTTAAGCTAGCAACTTCCACAACAGTAGCTGGAAGTTTATTCCGGCAATCAACTACCCACTGGCTAAAGGCAAATTTCCTCACATCTATTCAACAACTGTCTTTCCTCAGTTTGAATCTATGCCCCCCATCAGGTTTGTAATCTGAGCAAGAGGAAGAATCCCATCAACATTGAGCCTGCTCAATCCATTCAAGGCCTTATACACCTTAATCATATCGCCTTGCGGGTATCTAGTCTCCAGAAGCTGCAATCTACAGAACTTAAGCCTTTCATCATAAGAGCACTCCTTTGTTCCCTCCACCAGTCTTGTTGCCCTTTTCTATACTCATTTTAGAAACTCTACATCCTTCCTAAAATGAGCCTTCCAGACCTGTATGGAGTACTCAAGGTGTGGCCTGACCATTGCCTTATACAAGGAGGTAATCACCTCCTCATCCCTGCTTGCAAAATTCCTGTATATCATTGACAAGACCCCATGACCTACTCTGGCAGCCTGTCTGCACTGCTCAGAAAACTTCATATCTGACTGTACAATTACCCCCAGGTCTCTTTCATTCTCCACTACCTTGAGTGTAACACCACATGGTACATTTCTCTGGGGTTACTGCTACCCAGATGCAGTACTTTGCATTTGTCAATGTTAAACTTCAGTTGCCACTTCTCACCCCATCTATCCAACTTTTCCAGATCCTGTTGCAGCAACATACTTTCATTACTGTTATTAACAACCCTACCAACCTTTGTATCATCTGCAAACTTTGAAATTAAGCTTGATATACCTTCATCAATATCATTGATAAATATACAACACAGCAATGGGACCAACACTGAACACTAAGGGACACCACTAATAACATTAGACCACGTAGAGCAGTACCCATTGATTACCACTCTGTCTTCTCCCACTCAACCATCCATTTATCCATTGTAGCAACTTGTCCTTAATGCCATACTACTCCAATTTGTACAGTAGTCTTCCATGTGCAACAGTATCAAAAGCTTTCCTGAAATTCAAGTATATGATATCAAAATTATATTTACATCCAGTTCCTTTGTGACCACATCATAGTATCCAATCAAATTGGTCAGACAAGGCTTTCCCTCAACAAACCCATGCTGTCTGAATTATTATTGCTGTCTTGTCTAGATGATCCTGCAATGCTTCTTTAACCAGCGACTCCATTACTTTCCCCCAGAACAGAAGTCAAATTAACGGGTCTGTAATTACTCATGTCCCCCGTTGATCCCCCCTTTGTGAATTGGAGATACATTTGCACATTTCAGGTCAGTGGGGACTTCTCCCGAGTCCAAGGATGATCTTATAATTATGGCTAAAGGTTTGCTTACTTCTTTTGCCACCTCCTTTAATATAACTGGATAGATTCGATCTGCCACAGGTGCCTTTCTTATGTTTAACTTCAACAATTTCTCCTCTACTTTGCTCTTGGTTATTACAAAATCACTTAGCTCTCTGTTAGAGTTTGATAAAGTTCTGGCACTCCCCTCATTGAATAACTCCTCATGTGTGAATGTAGATGCAAAATACTCATTCAGTTTATCAGCTACCTGAGCATGATCATCAATAGTCAACCCATTAATGCTAAGTGGTCCAATCTGATTCATCCCTTTCCTTCTAGAGTTTACATAAATAAAGAAGTCTTTCCTGTTTTTCTTTGCATCCTTTGCCAATGATTTTTCATAATCTGCCTTTGCTTGCCTAACCTCCTTTGACTTTATTACAGATTAGCTTGTATCTACCATAGGCTTCTGTGTCACCTGACAATTTATATGCATCCCATGAATTTTTCTTCTCTGCCACGAGTCTCAGTAGTTCATCTAACATCCATTTGGACCCGAACCTAGAGCAGTATTTCTTAGTTGGAACAAAAAGCCTAGTAGCTTCCAAAATTACTTCCTTGAATGCTTCCCATTTAGAATTTGCTGTTGGTAACATCAGTTGGTCCCACTGTATAGAATCTAAAAAATCTCTGAGACCACTGTAGTCGCTTTTATGAAAGCAAAAACCCTTCCCTTTACCCCTGATGGTAGTTAAATCTTTAAGTAGATCCCACATCAGTATACTGCCACCTAGTGGTTCCTTAATCTGTAAATTCTTAATGCATGAATATTATTATTATTATTAAAATCAGTTTATTTCCCAAAAACCTTGGGTCACCCCGGGACGGCTCTATGCCAGAAGGGTGTGAATACAGACTAAGGTGCGAGGAACACAATGTACAATAAACAAGGGTACATTCGTGCTCGACCCGAGACTTTTACAGATTAAATAAACAAAAATGTACAAAATATACAGTAATATACATGATTACTTGAAGACAGAAAGTCTTTGTCATATACAAAGAGGCAAGTTAAAAAAAAAAATAATAAATAAAATAATAATAAATAAAAAAAAAGGTCTGTCCAGGAGCAGGTGAGTATTATAGGTTCATAATCTGGTAACTGTTCTTGAGGATTTCCTTCCTGTAGGGCTTGTCTTCACAGAACCTATCAGGGTGGATCCTAAATTTATTGAAGATCCGAAGACAATTGGCTGGAAACATGTTCCTCAGGGAATCGATGTTTGACAGCATAAGACGTAGAGGGAAACAGGAGTCGGGGTGCTCCCCCCTTGCCCTTCTCGGGCCAGAGATTAATGCGGATACTGATGGAGCATCAATTCGCCTCGTTATAAGCCGTGCAAGCGTGAGAACATTTTTTGTCATGATGATGTGTCTCCAGGGAGTGGTGCCTAGATTTGCTTGTAGGATAGATCTGGAGATAGTTAGGGGATGGCCTACCACCCTGTTCATCCATCTAAGCAACCAGTACTCTAAACTAAGATACTTCTGAAGGTATGAGGCAGGGGCAGATGACCAAATTTCAGAAGCATAGAGAGGAATCGGCGTAATACACCTCAGGATGTGCCGAACAAGCAGCGCTGGCTGATGCACACCAACGAGCTCTTGACGCACTGCCCAAAGAGCAGCGTACGTCTTCTGCCTCATCCTGGCAAAGTGAGGCTGAAATGTGAGCCCAACGTCCCAGGTGAGGCCAAGATCAGTATGAGAGGTCACCTTTTGCACCGGTTCCCCACTCACAAAGATTTGGATATCATTTTTGGCTTTCTTCTTGGTTATCGTCAGTTGTGCTGATTTGGAAGGGCTCAGATGCAGTCCTATTGTGGCCAGATAACTTTCCAAGCTTGATATCTGCCTAGAAGCTTGTTGGTTGATATCATGAGTCTGATGATTATGATCTGAGCTCACATAGAACTTCAGATCGTCGGCATAAGAAACAAAGTTCGGATTCTGAGCAAGGAAAGGCTCCAAAACTGCTGCAAACAGGATAGCTGACTGTACACTTCCTTGTGGAATGCCTCTTGAGACGTCAATAGTTACTTGAAAGTCATTGTGGGTCACAGACAGATGTCTAGGAAGTAAAATAGACTTCAAAATTTGAAGTAAGGTTTCCGCCAGGCCGAAGTAGTGTTTCAGAATGGTAAAAAGAGCTGGGAGGTGTATTCTGTCATAAGCCGATTTTATGTCGAGGAATATGATGTCAATCTGTGATTTGTTGTTAAGAGTGTGCTGAATTCTGAAGAGGGTATCAAGAAGATTGGTAGTTGTCGATCTCCTTTGTAGAACGGTATGGAGGTACCCGGGCCTGTGTGCAAAGCAATGCTGGGCAATTGTTGGCTGAATTACTTTTTCGAAAATTTTGAGTAAAGAACAGCTGATGGATATTGGTCTCAGGTCTTTAGGAGATTTCGGTTTCTTGATCTTTGGAATGGGCTTAACATGGTAAGTTTTCCAAATTGAAGGAACTATTCCAGATTGCAGGATTTGTCTGAAAAGGTGAAGGAGAAGGTCGACTATATATGGGCTGCAAATTTTGATAATAAAGAGTGGGAAACCATCCGGACCTACAGTGGCTTTGTTGGGTAGTTTATTGATGACATCAATTAGGGTCTCTCTAGTTATTTCTATTTCAGACAAGTGTGCCCTAGGTAACCAGTCCTCCTGCGAGAGAAAGGAATCAGAGTCAGGAAAATCTGCCTGCTGTAAGCTGCACTGTGCCCATTCCTGGACAAGCTTTTTGTCAATGGCTAGAGGATGATGATTCGAAAGGATCCTTCTACCACTCTTCAACCTATTGAGAACAGCTTGGTTAAGGACCAGCCTTTTCTTTTTCAAGAAGCAAGCTCTTTCCTTCTTAAAGATGGAATGGTCTGAGGGAAGTTGAGTTTTCTGCCATTTCCGGTAGGCCTTCTGCTTCTTGATGAAAGCCATCTTAGTTTCCTTATTGAAACCCCGATTCGACCTGTTACCACTCCTGGTGATTCTGGCTGCACCATGTAGTGCAATTAACTTCATTTGTTCCGACAAGAGCATAATGGCATCCTCCAACGGCTCAGAATAGAGACGCCCCCAGTCAAACCCAATCAAGCATTGGAGAATGATCTCTGGCTTCAGGTATTTGGTAGAGAAAGTTATCCTAGGCAATTCAGCAGAGTACTTGTCAGGTAACCCAAGGGAATTGCTCTGTAAGGATAGTTTACATGCAATTGGCGAGTGATCAGATTGGAATCGAAAGTTGCCAAGTAGGAGTTTGATATCTTTTAAGTTGTGGAAGATTAGGTCCAGCGCTTGACACGCTCTAGTTGGTTGCGTCACTAACCGTGTAAGGTTAAAGGCCCGAAGAGTGGCCTCAAGGCCCTCGAGAGCATTCCCATGCCTGGGCAGTGGCAAGTTAAAGTCACCTGCTACAACAGTTGGAATTTTAGGCATTAAGTTGGTTGCTAACCATGTGAGCAGCTCCGCTCTAGAGTCATCATTGTGGTCCGGAGGAAGGTAAACCAGGCAGCATTGGATTTGAAGAAGAGGACTCCTCAGTGTCAGTGAGACTGCCTCAAAGTTGTTAGACTGGCTCACTCGTGTCCTTATTGGCTGGAAGCGATCGTTGAACAGGATTTCAACACCTCCGCCTCGCCCGTTAATTCTGTGATTCCCAATGTGTTTGTAAGGGGTGTTAAAATGGGTAAGATCAAGCTGTCTATCTGCCGCTAACCATGTTTCTGTAAGGCAGATGACATCAAACTCATTAAGCAATAGGAGAGTCTGGAGACAATGGAGCTTGTTTTTTAGGCTGCGTACATTCTGCATAAACCAAAGAATCTCTCCTTCGTGTGAACCTGGTAGCAAGTCATCCTTTTGTAGCTATGGCTGTTTATCTTGCCTGGATCCGCTATAAGCGATCGATCTGCTCCTCTCTTGGAACGGCTTTATAAGGGTGCCTACCGGCCAGCAGCTAGAATCCAAGACGATATGCTTTGCATTCGCAGGGCAGGAGATGATAAAGGAAGAATAGGTCGGGTGTCTAGTTTTGATCGCTTTTGCGTCTAAGTTGATCCCATGTTCTTGGGCAAAGAGTGCCCTGATACTTTCCACTTTTGTTGCTGGTCCTAGTCTGGAAACAAAAATTCTCTCTCGGGTCTGGACAGCTGAAATATTATATATCTCCTCAAGTCTCCGCGACAGAGGGACCGAGGCAGGTTCAGTAGGAACCGACATATTAGGCTCCTCGCATGGAGTTCTGTTACCTTGTGTTTTCACAGTCAAAACACTGTGAGCACAAGCCATTTGTGGGTTATGCCTGGGAAATTGCGCAAGATAGTTAATTTGGTCAGAGAGACAGAAGGCATCCGCTTGAGCATAGATCCGCTCCTCCCTGTTTTGGCGTGGGGTTTCTCTCATCTCCATCCTCTTGTAACCGTGCTGGGCCTGTCTCAGAATCTGGCCACCAGGCTTCTCCTGACGTCTTTTGCAAGGTTGGTGCAGATTAGATTCACCAGGAATAATACACTTGTCCTGGATAAAAGGGCTGTCAGCCTCGAAGGTCGGATCGTGCTGATGGAGAGCAGTGTGAGGGGGATGAGTACCCAAAGGGTTCAACATCACGGCCGGGGCTACGATCTGATCAGTTGTTTTGTCTGCAAAACGAGGTGAACTGTGCAGATTTTTGAGATCTCGATTTCCTCGCTGGATGCGCTCGGTTTGAGTCGGAAGTCTTGGTAGTGCATCATCTGCTTCCTGTGGATGCTCCTGAGGTTCCAAATGGTCCATCACTGACGTCTGACTAGAGGGAAGACAGTATTCACTTATAAAGATTTTGAGATCCCTGAGTTGTTCCTTCATTGTGAGCACTTGTTCGAGAATTTCTGTATTTTGGGCTCTGAGTTTTCTATTTTCGTTATTGAGGCAGGCAAGAGAGTCGATTATTGGGGACAAAATCTCCCCGAAAGTGATCTTAAATCTTTCAGGGAGGGCCTTGAGTATGGAGGTGTTGTCCCTTAGAGCGCTTTTAATTGACGAACAATCAAAGGGGCTATTAACCTGCAAGTTTGCGGACTCAGCAGGAGCGGTATCAAACTCCCTATTCGAAGAAGCAACGTCTTTCCCAAAGCATAAGCTTAGATCTCCAGGTGTTCTCAACGCAGGCGACACAATACTACCTTCAATCGAACTGCGCACATCAAGAACACCAGATGGGGTTTCTTCTGCAAGAGTGATAGTGGATATCTCTTCCTTCGAGATGTCCGCGCTTTTTGGGTTACTTGCGCAAAGGTGGCAGGTCCATTTTCTTCTCCGTTGTTTGTTCAACCTTTTAACTTTAGGTGGCTGGCAATCACGACAGAAGATTCTACGACACGTAACACAAAGTAATGCTGGAGCCTCGGGTTTGAACCCACATTCGGCACTGGACTTTTGCTGAACGCCCGTTCTATCCTTCATTGTATACAGTTGAATTATAAGCGAAAGGTCTGAGCTGAAAACGGGCGCGGATGGCACGTCGAGAAAGGCAGTAATCGGGTAGGTGAAACGTAGGGAGCAACAAAGTCTTGCTGCAATTGGGCAGCTTACTAGCTTGAAGTGTAGGCTAAATTCTGGAGATGCACAAATTAAGTAAGTTTTGAAAGTGCAGCTGAGCCATCTGAGACCTGTTGATGAGGGGTTCCAGCAAAAGTGGTCATCTTATCGTATACTTGATTGCCAGACAGAAGTAGACAAAAATAGTCAGAGTTAGTTTGCTAAGTTCCTTCTAGCTCGCTTTCAACATGCAATCTCTTAAGCTAAACAGATGCATAAGTAGGTCAGAGTTATAAAAGTCGCACCTTACAAGCGGTCAACTGCCGGAAAGCTCCCACCGCAGAGGAACTGCTTGACCTTGTGATATAGCCCGAAGCGAACAGTGGTCAGCCAGCAGAGTAAGCCTACAGAAGTGTAGTTTGAATTCAGGCCTCGGAGACAAGCAACGCTGGCAAATGTGAATATATGGATAGAAAAGGATCATGCAAAAAACATAATTACCTAGAATGTTAGGATAATAATCTTCCACAGGATGCACAGTATTACCACTAGGCAGGTCACTATACAGAAAAACTAGCGTAACTCGCGAAATAAATACATGAAATCACTGTAAACTTGAGGAGCACAAGATTAGACAGTCTTCATAGCTACGCGCACCTAATAATCACCGAATAATCACTGCTGATAATCAGATCAAGAGTGTTACTCCCTTTGTTGTCTCTCTAACATGCTGTTCATCATCCAATAAATCCACAAAAGCCTTGCTAGTGTGTGAGTGACCAACCCACAAGTTCCAGTCTATATCTGGGAAGTTTAAATCCCCTATTATAAGACACTGATTTACTGGCCCACTATTTCTCTGTATAATTGTTCATTGTACTCATCAGAGTCGTTAGGCCTATAACAAACTCCTACCCTCATTTTTGCTTTCCCAGTGCTTATGTCACACCAAACTGACTCAACACTGCATTGTTATATCTATGCCAACTGATTGCACTTCCTTAGATTTTGTGTGTTTCTAAACTAACAGCCTAACCCCTCCTCCCTTTCTGTCCTATCTATCCTTTCTGTACATATTGTACTCCCCAAATTCCAATTCTGCATCCCTTATATATCTGAGTGGCACCACATCTGATATCCCGACAATATCCACCTTGGATGTCTTAACCAGCACTTCAAATTCATCAAATTTATTTACTATACTCCTAGCATTGGTATATTTACATCCAGTTCTTTTGTGACCACATCATAGTATCCAATCAAATTTTTTGAAAACATGATTTTACTTGTTTCACGACCCCCCAGTAGTTCTTGAAATCCCCAGCAACTGGCTTTCTGGGCTGCTGCTCATTCCAATAGAAGCAGTGCAAGAATCATTTCCACCTCTGCCTGCGGCTGCTGTTAATCTATTAATCTGCGAATCCCCCCAAGCTAGCAGCACCTAACATTGCCTCGATAGCATCAGCAAATATTCCTACACCCTTTCTATTTAAGTGTATCCCATCCCTTAGAAGCAATCTCACCTGTTAACAAGCACAGACCATGCTGAGAAAAATTCTACCTCATGAGCCTTGCACAATCTCTTCAGAGCCAAATTGATTGACAAAGGCTCTCATCATATACTACCTCCTATCATGTCTGGGCAGGATTGCAGACACTTTCAAATTTAACCCCAACTTGCAACTTTAACTCAGCATTAACTTGAAAACTAAATAGTAAACAAAATAAAAAATAATAATAATAAATAAATAAAAATGGAGATTAGACAGGTGAAAAAAAAAAAAAATTTACTAATTTTACCAATTTGTATCAATTTACTTTTGGGATAAAATTAATTTGTAGTGATGAGCTCTAGGAGAAAGTGGGCCATTCTTTAGTATTAGCAAATGATACAAAGAGGCAAGCTATACAGCATCAGCCAAAAAAAAAAAAAAAACCCCTACCCACCTCGACACAATTCAGTAAGTATACTAAATATAAGTTCCATTATGTGTGTTCTCCAAGAAAGAGTAAGGATGTCAACATTTAATTTTTGAATATTATCTTTTCTGAAGTATTTTTTGTTACTAATTTTGTTGATCTTCCCTGCACCCATTTCAACAAATCCACGTCCTAAAATGAGACTTCGTTTGGTTTGGTTTAAAATTTTAATGGTGCATTAGCAGCAGTGGCTATTATGTGGCAAGAAAAAAGATTCTAGACTTGCATGCATAATAATCATCTTGTCTAGGAAAGAGGGGTGATGAATTTCAGTCTGATCGTACCAAGATACGTATAAGATAACGATCTAGGGTTGAATGATTTCAAGAAAACTAGGATTCTTGCATTATTTTCAAGAAACTATTAATTTAAATGCATATCAGGCTATTGAATTCAGAAAGAAACACCTCAAAACCTCAATTCATCACAAATTGCAGCATCAACAATCATTGCTAAACATAAGTAGAATGTTCATTTATCAGCCCCAAACTGTGTAAAGCAGATGCCCTAAATGAAGATTTTTTTTTTTTGTTGTTGTTCCAAAATATTTTATAGATGTGCCTTTCATTTATCATCATGATTTGGCATCTGCCCACAGTTCAAAAAGCAGTTAAGGAGTGGCATCAAAGAATGAAATAGATGTTTTAGAATGCATGCCCAAATCCACTGATCTAAATCCCAATGTGAATATATAGATTATTTCAAAAAGTGAACCCCAGACTTAAAAAGCACAACTAATAATGAAGAAAAATACCCCAGGGGGCTCACATCTGGTGAGTATGGGCTTGGCAAACCCAGGATCCTGAGCTGGATATCATCATTTTTTGCTTTCTTGGTGATTCCCTTCTACTTCTCCCTCTCCCTCCCCCTCTCTCAGGGTAACGTGGGAATTTTTTTTGGCTGGTGCCGCATAAGCCTCAGGCTTCCTTGCACCATATGGCTAATAATAATAATAAAAACCAAATTGAAGACTAAAGCATTTGTAAGGAAAGCTTTCCTAAACATGAGTGTGGAAATTTGGCTCATTAACTGAAAATTAGACACAATGAAGTTACTAGGAGTATTGGATACCTTACCAAGCATTAACATGTATTATTTCAAAAATTCATAAAATTTATTTCATATACAGTGGCAGACAAAAAAACTGCATCACCTTAAAAATAGTAACATTTGTAGTGAAATGTATAAGATACTTTCGATTACAGTCATTTTGTTTGTTGCAAAGCCAAGGTTATTGCATCAGACAGTAATTGCAAGGTTTGTAATTGCATCAGCCATTTCTATAAATATGGCATTGGAAGGGTATACATGCTCATTAGTATCCTGTTTTGCGGAGGTGTAAGCATGGCTCCATATGTTCAGTTGACACCAAGAAAAAAAAAAAAAGTGTAGCTATTGCTCTGTCCCAGGAAGGGCTTTCTACGAGTGCTATCGCTGATAAAATAGGCTGCCACCAGTCAACAGTATCCTGGGTGCTGAAATTAAACCGTGAAACCGGTGATGTGAAGAGAAGACCTGGATTAGGCCATAAGAGAGTGACTACAACTTCCAAAGATAGATATTTGAAATGGCTATGCCTTCGTAATTGCCATGCTAGCGCTCCTGATCTAAAACTGGACTTTGAGATGGCCTCTGGTGTTGAAACAAGTGCAAGAACTATCCAAAGATGGCTTTGGAATGTGGTCTGCATGCCTATCGGCCCAAGAAGTAGCCTTTGTTGGCCCAACAAATGAGGAAGAAGCCACTTTCAAGGCTGTAATTGCAGATCGAGGAGGAAAAATATTGAGGACTTATTTTGCTGATTTACAGTACATAATACTATTATGTTAACTTGTCATTTCAGTTTGTACACGTAAATGCAATAAAATGTATGTTTGGTTGTCATGATTGCCATTTGCATGATTTCTCATATTTCCATTAATTACACATTTTACCCTTTGGGAAGATATTTGTGGCAATTAGGTATATTAGGTGGAGTCTTTTTATTGGATTTCATTCACAGAGATCCAATATCCCATCTAACAAATGCATTTTGAACATTTGTACAACCCACAATGCAGCACAAAACATTATTTACAAAATTCACAAGTGATGACATTTTTTTGTTCACCACTGTAGTAAATTTATGAAAGTTTTTTTCAATATTCTAAATTTATGGCACAATATTTTGTTTATCTATTGTTCTTAAAAATTTATTGAAATTAACTTTATTTGCATATTGTTTGTAAATCTTATATAAAGCATGTGTGCATAATAATTTAATGTTTTCCGGCATTTTTATTCAAGAATACACTGTTAAACCATGAATTCCAAATATTTTCAGGAATATTCTAAAATTTTGGGATGGTTTTTTTTTTTTTTTTTTTTTAATGGTAGTTATAGCCATAATGCACCTCCCAAGGTTTTTGCAGTACTTTGATCCAAGTCTGAGACAGGATTCGAACCCGCGACCTTTGGGTTGCCAGGCAGGCACTTTACCCACCCAGCTAGCCCGGTCGGCTATTTTGGGATGGAGTTGAACATGAATGTAACATCAATCTTCTCATCAAGCTAAATTATGTACAGAGAAAAATCATGTTTAAATTGCTGGTGTTAGCATTAGCATTAGTTGCAGCATATGATGCAAGAAAGCAAGCTTATATAGAGCATCAGCCAAAAAAAATAAAAACCCTTCCCATATCACCCATCCGGTCATTCCAAATATTTGTCTAGATTAGGCTTAAATTTATTTAAGCTATCAACTTCCACAACAACAGATGGAAGTCTGTTCCAGCCATCAACTACCCACTGGCTAAAAGCAAACTTCCGCACATCTATTCTACAACTGTCTTTCCTAAATTTGAACCTATGCCCCCGCAGGTTCTTAATCTTAGCAAGTGGAAGTATCCCATCAGCATTGAGCCCACTCAAAACATTCAAGGCCTTGTACACCTAAATCAGATCACAGGTGCCTAGTCTCCAGGTGCTGCAACTTACAGAATTTAAGCCACTTCTGGTAAGAGAACCCCTTTGTTCCTCTTACCAATCTTGTTGCCCTTCTCTGTACTCATTCTAGCAACTCTACATCCTTCTTAAAATGAGCCTCCAGACCTGTACACAGTACTCAAGGTGAGGTCTGATCATTGTCTTATACAAAGATATAATCACCTCCTTGTCTCTGCTAGCAAAATTCCTTTATATCATTGACAAAACTCCATGACCTGCTCTGGCAGCCAGTCTGCACTGCTCAGAGAACTTCATATCCAACTGCACAATTACCCCCAGGTCTTTTTCATTCTCCACCTCCCTTAGTGTAGTACTACACAGTTGCTAAATTTCTTTTAGGTTACTGCTACCCATATGCAGTACTTTGCATTTGTCAATATTCTCAGCCTATTTCTCTACACAAAACAGCAATGTGCCCAACACTGTACCCTGGGGGACTCCACAAATAATATTACTTTTCTAGATCCTGCTGCAGTAGCATACTGTCTTTACTATCATTAACAACCCTCCCAACCTTTGTATCATCTGCAAACTTGCAGATGATACAAACATTAAGCCTGATATACCTTCATCGATATCATTAATAAATACACAAAACAGCAATGTGCCCAACACTGTACCCTGGGGGACTCCACAAATAATATTAGTCCATGTAGAACAGTGTCCATTTATTAACCACCATCTGCCATTCCTTTATCGATTGCAGCAACTTGCCCTTAATACCATACCGCTCCAATCTGTACAGCAGTCTTCCACTTGTTGTGTTAGTATTAACATGGAGCATAAACATTAATATGAAGAATATCATTATCACGAAAGCGAGGGCCATCAACAAAAGGGAAGATGCCTCAAAAATAAGAATAAATATAAATGGTGAAAGGATAGAACAAGTGCACAAATTTGTATACCTTGGACACACAATAACCAGTGATGGAAGAAATAAAGAGGAAATAAACAGAAGAGTTGCTATAGCAAAACAGACATTTACAACATGAAAAAACTGCCAACAGCCTGAGACTTGGATGTCAAAAATGAGGATTAGGATTAATAAATGCTTTATGTGGTTTGTATTCTCATATGGTGCAGAAACATGGATGCTAAGCAAAAATATTGAAAATAAAATCAATGCTGTTGAAATGTAGAAATACAGGAAAATGATGAAAATATCGTATTCTATTAATACAGTCCAAAATCAATTTTCAGCATTTTTTTATGCACGATGGAGCATCAGCTCATTATGCAAAATTCTTAGAATTTTGTATAGTGAGCAATGAAAAGTTCCCAGGTAGATAGATTGGACAGCAGGATTCCATCTAATGGCCACTGCCTCCCTGGATTTAATATCCAGTGATTATTTTTTTTGTTGGGATTCTTAAAGTATTTAGTAATATGCACTGGTCTCTGCTGGAGCTTCAGCAGTCAACAGTTAGAGAACTTGAAAATTGAGAACATATTTGAGAAATAGTGCCTTCTGTGCCCAAAAAATTACAATTTTGTAAATTTTTAATTTAACAAATGGCCTCTCTATTGGGCTAGCATCACTTAAAATATATATTTAAAATAGGGTTGTTACTTACAGCGAAACATATTAAGAAACTTCTAGATCAGTCAAGAGTGGTGTAGAAGATTCCTGAATGTGGTAGGAATTGTAGAAGATTCCTGAATGTGGCAGAACATTGTATATGATTCTAGAATATTCTAAAAAGTGAGTGCTGTTTCAATATTATAGAAGATTGCAGATGATTCTAGTGTGTTTTGCAATAATATAAATTGAGAAGTAAAAGCTGTAACTTGTGAAATCGAACATCAGTCATTCCGAAAAGGTGTTTAGCATAAGTTGTGTGTTTCATAATAAACATGGCAAGAAATAAGGAAATGAGTGCTGAAAAAAGAAGTGCCATTATAATTTTGTATAGAGAAAGTTAATCGATGAGAAGAAGTTTTTTAATGTGTTCTTTTCAGAAAATCTTTTCATGAGCCTTAGCTCCTAGGACCTACAAACACTTGAATCTGGCTATGGCTTATGTAGAGAACAAAACTATTAACATAATTTAGGAAAGAGAGTTTAAGATGCCTGAAAGGCAATCTTTGCTGCTCACTTTTAAGACTTCCTATATCATTTTGGTGTATATCTACAGACGGGTCATGCAGAGACACTTGGAACATTTGCCATAATTAAAAAGATAAATAAACAAAAATTACATCTGGTTTTCTTTGTTAATTATTATTGTTATCTGTAAATGCTCATTCTATTGATTCTGCATAACTACATATAAAACTTGATGCAACTGTATTCAAGTAAGGTGGGCCTGACTTATTTTCAAATAAGGAATTGGAAATTATAAATATTTTTTACATAGATTTTTCTTCTTCCACCATTTGTATCTGTGGTTCCAAATGAAAATTACAACTTCAGTTTTGAAAAATTTTATGTTTCAATCTTTAATTACACCAACTACCTGTAAATATAATTTGATTTAGCCAAATTTGAGTGTCTAGGCTGTTGCACATAGGGAAAAGTGCAACAAGTCAGTTTTATATAAACTAAGAAACTTTATATAAACTAAGGTACACAGTATCCAGTATTACCGTGCCTAGGCACAGTAATACTGGATACTGTGTACCTTAGTTTATCTATTTTAGACAATGAATTTTAAAAAATTAATAAAAATGATATGATATATACCAAAACCTAAACAGGAAACAATCAATCCAGTTTTTCCTAAGTTATTATATTTCATCTTTTTAACAGCTTCATGGTAGTGAAAGTCAGGAATGAATGTTGGAATGTTATGAGGATCCCTGTTAAAAAAAAAAAAAAGAAAGAAAGAAAAAGTTCCTTATAGGTATCAGACAAACAAGGATTAAGCATTACACACAGCTAGAGTGTTTACAGATTACAGCAGTAACCTCAGATGTGATCCTTGTGGATCCTAAAATTTGATATTATAAAAAATTTATATTATATTATATATGATAAAAATATAATAAAATTTATATTATATTATTAAAAAGCCACAAAAAATAATGCATTTCTATACTGCGAGTTATTGTATATACAATAGTACTGTAAAGTGTAGTTTTTTTTTTTTTCCCCCATAAGAGAAGGGTAACAGTACGCTACATGAAAAAGTAAAGCTAAAGCAAAAATAAAGTTATGTTTCTTTCCAAAATATACTGTACTATACATAGTATATTTTGAAGAAGAAAACTTTTCACATAACTGATTCACTGAAGTTCCTATGTCAAGCATCTTTAACAATGGTAATCAGGATGAGCTACTAAAACAAAATCTAGAAAAATTGGGTCAATGGGCTGAGAAATGGCAGTTGAAGTTTAACATCAACAAATGTAAGGAACTGCATATGAATAGCAGTAATAGGAGTGTAACATGAACTGTGCAGTACTACACTCAAGGTGGTGGAAAATGGAAAAGGCCTTGGGGTAATTGTGCAGTCAGATATGAAATTCTCTAAGCAGTGCAGACATGCTGTCAGGAAAGCTCATGGGGTTTTGTCAATGATATACAGAAACTTTGCTAGCAGGAATAAGGATATGATTATCCCTTTGTACAAGGCTGGTTAAGCTACATCTCAAGTATATCTCTAGAAAGGCTTCAGTTCTCCAAATTGCAGTGGACTGGAGGCCTCACTTTAGGAAGGATGTAGATCTGCTGGAACTGGTTCAGAGAAGGGAAAAAAAGGGTGCTCTTATCTAGAAAGGCTTCAGTTCTCCAAATTGCAGTGTCTGGAGACTAGGCGCCTGTCGGGTGACCTGATTGAGGTGTTTAAGCCCTTGAATGGATTAAATAAGCTGAATGTTAATGGCATTCTTTCACTTGCTGAGACTACACACCTAAGGAGGCATAAATTCAAGTTGAGGAAGGATAGTTGCAGGTTAGATGTGTGGAAATTCAGCATCAGCCAGTGGATAATTAATTGTTGGAACAGTCTTCCATCTGTTGTTGTAGAAGTGGATGGTTTGAATAACTTCAAGGAAGATCTAGGCATTCTTGGAGGGTAGGGATGAGTGAAGTGTGTAGGTGTTATTTTTTTTTTTTTTTTTGGCTGATGATATATAAGCTTCCTTACTTGCTTGATTTACCACTACTACTACTATTTCCACTATAGATAAAAGCCTGTTATAATCAGTTAGTTATAATCAATTAAGCTTTTCTTTTTTATATTATGGCCCCTTCCAAATAAACTTGCTATTTTTATGTTGAAATAATTAAGAGTGGTAATCAGTTATTAAATTTGGATCTGCAGATTTTGAGGAAGATAAAGAGTTGGTATGTGATAGTCCATATTATCCTCCTATTATAAAAGTAACACTACAAACTAACATAGCAGCAGTTATGATTTGTGAACTGCAATACTTCCTTACAAGAAGCAATAACTTCTTCACAAAAGTTGCTATTATTAGGCAGGGCAAATGTTTTCATTTGCACTGTAGAAATTCACTGAGTCTTAATTTCTACCCATTTATAAATTCTACGTATATTTTAATTATATTATACTTATAGTTCCTTCTATTTTAAAGGTGGTATTTAGTATTAGTAGTGACAAATGATACAAGAAAGCAAGCATAAATAATCATATAAAAAAAATTTACACTCTTCACCCACCCATATCTTTCTAGAATTTGTCTAGTTCTTTCTTGAGTTTATTCAAACCATCTACTTCCACAACAACACATGGAAGCCTGTTCCAAAATTTCAACCACCCACTGGCTAACTTCCACACATCTATCCTGCAACCATCCTTCCTCAACTTCAATTTATGTCCCCTTGTGTATGTAGCCTCAGCAAGAGGAAGAATGCCATCATTACTCAATCCATTCAAGTCCTTAAATACCTCGTCAGATCTCCCCCAGGTGCCTAGGCTCCAGATGCCGAAATTTGCAGAAATTTGCAGAACTGAAGCCGCTCTAGGTAAGAGCACTCTTTTTTTCCCTTCACCAATCTCATTGCCCTTCTCTGCACACACACATTCTAGCAGATCTACATCTTTCCTAAATGAAGTCACCAGAACTGTATACAGTACTCAAGATGCAGTCTAACCATAGCCTTGTATAAAGGGATAATCACCTCCTTATTCCTGCTATCAAAGTTTCTGTATATCATTGACAAAACCTCATGAGCTGTCCTGGTGGCCTGTCTACGCTGCTCAGAGAACTTCAATATCTGACTAAACAATTATCCCCAGGGTCTTTTTTTCATTAACCCTGAGTGTCCACGCAATGGTTTCTTCATTTCTTGAAACAAGAAGTCTGGTGGTGCTAGGTCAGGAGAATAGGGTGGGTGCTGCAGTAGCACAAATCTAACAGTTGGCGAGAACATTGCATTCGACACTGCTTCTGCAAAGGCGTCAGCAACAATCTTGGAACCCATCATGCGGAGACCTTGAACATGTACAGATGGTCATGTAAAATGCTGTGGGCAGACTCATAACTAATTCCCCTGCATTTGCAATAAAATGAATTGTCACATGTCTGTCACTCAGCACCAGCTACTTAACCTTTGCAACAGTCTCACTGTCTGTGGAGGTTGATGGCCTTCCTTCACTTGGCTCATCAAAGACATTTGTACAACTGCACTGGAACTCCCGTTTCCACTTTTTTACAGTATCATAGGATGGACAATTCTGCCCATACACGGCTTTCATTTCTTCGTCAATTTCCTGAGCTTTCTGGCCCTGCAAATGCAGGAATTGATCACCGCTCAATACTCCACTTTTTCAACCATAGCGTCCTTCCTCAGATTCCGGGCTCCACCTCTGGTGTATGATCACCTATGAGGATGAAATTTCACGTGTTAGTTATTGAATATGCAGACAACGTATATTAAAAACGGCATCTTCCTACTGATGTTTTATCTAGGTCAGGGTATGAACTTTTTGATACCCCCTCAAAAAATATATTAATATAATAATATTGAAGACAACAATGGGCCCAACACTGAACCCTGTAGAACCCCACTAATAACTAATAAGTCCACAAAAAGCATTGCCCACTGATAACCATTCTTGTCTTCTCCCACTCACCCATCCCTTTATCCATAATAGTAACTTGCCTTTAAGGGCACATTGTTCCAGTTTGTACAGCAGTCTTTTGTGTACAAAGACTTCCTGAAATCCAAGTATATGATATCAAAATTATTTTTTTACAATCAATCAGTTTCTTGGTCACTGCATCATAGTATCCAGTCAGATTGGTCAGACAAGACCCTTAACAAATCAGTGCTGTGACTGGAGTATAATTGCATTCCTGTCTAGATGATCTGCCATTACTTCTTTCACCATTGACTCCATTTTTTTTTTTTCCAGGGAATAGGACATTAAGCTAATAGGTTTGTAATTACTCATGTCACCTTTTGATCCACATTTGTGAAATGGGAATACATTTTCACATCTCCAGTCCATTCGGACCGACTTTGAATTCATGAATGCTCTCATAATTAAAGCTAAAAGTTTGCTTACTTCCTTTGCTGCCTCCCTTAATAATAACTGGAATAGTCCTATCTCGGGTGCGTTTTTATGTATAGCTTCAACAATTTCTCTTCCACTATCCTTTCAGTTATTAGAAAATCATTTAGCTCACCATTACAGTTTGATAAACTTCTGGCATCCCTCTGCTTAAAAAGAATTCCTCGTGTGTGAGTGTAGATGCAAAATACCTATTCAGTTTATCAGCTACCTTAGCAGGGTAATCAATAGTTAGCCCATTGATATCAAGTGGCCCCAATGTGATTCAACCCCTTCCTTCTACTGTTAATATGTGCATAGAAGTCTTTGCTGCTCATTTTTGCCAGAGACTTTTTGCAATCTGCCTTAGCTTGCCTAACCTCCTTTGTGACTTGATTACAGACTAATTTATACATATCTCAGGCTTCTGTATCATCCGATAATTTATATTCATCCCACGCATTTTTCTTTTCAGCCACATGTCTCATCAGTTTGTCTGACATCCATTTAGGTCTAAGCCTTGAACAGCATTTCTTAGTCGGTATAAAAAGCCTATTTGCTTCTGATTACTTCCTTGAATGCTTCACATTTAGAATTTGCTGTTGGTAATGTCATCAGTGGTCCCACTGCATAGAATTTAAAAACTATCTGAGACCACTGCAATCATCTTTAAGAAAGGAAAAATCTTTCCCTTTATCATTGACAGTAGTTATCTCTTTAATTAAATTCCACATTAGTACACTGTGATCACTGCCATTCAGTGAGTCTTTTACCTTTAGATTCTTAATGCAGGAACAATCATTGCTGATAACCAAATCAAGAGTACTGCTTACCCTTGTTGCCCCTCTAACATGCTGCTGGTTTAAACAGTCAACCAATAAATCTACAAGTTTTGCTAGTGTGTGAGTGACCAACCCACAAATCCCAGTCAACATCTGAAAAGTTAAAATCCCCCAATTATAAGGCATTCTGATTTATTGGCCCACTCTATTCCTCTATATAGCTGTTTGGTATGCTCACCACATTCATTAGACCTATAGCACTCTCCTACTCTCATTTTTGTTTCTCTAGTGCTTATGTCACACAAAACTGACACAACATTGCACTGGTCACCCACATAGACTGGATGCACTGCCTTAAATTAAATATGCTTCTTAATTAAGAGCGTAAACCCCCACCCCCTCCTGTCCTGCTTGTATATATTGTACTCCCCATATTCAAATTTAGCATTGCTTATGTTTGAGGACACCATGTCTCTGCTATCATTATGTCTGCATTTAATGACATAATCAGTACAGTCGGTCCTCGTATAACACGTGTTTACATTACACAAATTCGATCATACACGATTTATAAATAGGGGAACGTTATCTTATATAACACGAACCAAATTCGCTTATGCACGATTCGCCTTTGTGTTTACAAGAAATGGCAGTCGAACACGGAATCACCCCAACCGAACGCAACACGATAGGAATGAAGAAGATTCTGAAAATGTATTTATGTGTTTTATATCAGTGAAGGGGAACCACATTTCACCATAATAACGTAAAAACCCACACAATTCCAGCTATCGATAATTTGCAATTGCAATCAGATCGAGTTTACGACCAGTTTATAACAGATTCCACTAGCAGAAACGCAACTGGAAATTGTTTTTATTGTTTTATGGTAGTAACCCCTAGAAATGTGCTTTAGTAAAATGTGAGGTGTTAATAGTGTATCTCGGCCTTTACGGTGTTGTTTATTCAGTTGCTATACGCGCGCAGCTTTGTTTACGTGTATTAAGCGTGCCTCTTCGTTTTGTAATTGTGCTTTAAAAATGAGTAAAATACTTAAAAGGTGTGAAAAGGAAGCGTCCTGGTGAAGACACTGCAGATTCAGAGAGAAAAAGAAAACAATATCGATAAACAGAGGCGGACTGGATCAAAAATTCTTACCCGGGAAAATTTATAGTGTGCCTCATACTACAGTTTATGGCCAAAATCACACTGGCCTCTGGCCCACCGGGATTTCCCGGATAAGGCTTATGGCCAGTCCGCCTCCGTCGATAGAGAAAAAATACGAAATTGTGAAACGCTTTGAGCGAAATGAAAGACCACGTGGTATTGCACGTGCTACAGACCTAAATGAGGCAACGCCGAGAATTACAAAGAATGCAGAGAAAATAAAAACAACTTTCATAGCGGGAACAACTCAAAGTATATTTAAAATCCATTAGATTAAGACACAAGAATTGGAAGAGATGGAACGGCTGTCTTTTCTATCTGTTTGGATAGAAAATCAAACAAAAAACAAGTTTGCTTACGATAGAAGCAAAAGCATTAGCAATATTTTATTACGCAATAGTCGTAATAAAATACGTAAGAATTTTATTACAACTATTTTATTTAATATAATAAATTTTTTTACGAATAAAATACGTATTTTATTCGTAAAAAATACTTTTTAGTATTAAAATATACTAAAAATACTTTATTATAATATAATAAATAATAAAAAATATTTTTTATTATTTATTATATTATAATAAAATATATATATTATATTTTTTATTACGTATTTTAATCGTTATAAAATATGTAAGTATTTTATAACGATTAAAATTACCCGATTATTTATTGTGTTTGGTAATGTTTTGGTTCCAAATGTGTGTTCAATCTTGGGTGGTCGGCACCTAACCCCACTTTTCCCATAGGGCCTGTTGTTTATATTGCACGATTTTGCATTGCACGAGGGTTTCTTGGAACACAACTATCGTGCTATACGAGGACAGACTGTACTTCAAATTCATCAAATTTATTCACAATACGCCTAGCATCAGTGTACATACAAATATACATGCACATGTTATTACTTAGTTACCATAACACAGCCCATGTATTTACTTGTTCCAATGTAACCCACAGCAGAGATTGAAATCCCTGACACCTTGCTTTCTAGGCTGCTGCATGTTCCAATAGAATCAGTGCAAGAATCATTTTCACTTCTGCCTATAGCTCTAATTAATCTACACTGCTTGACAAACGTAACAGAACAAAATGTTTTTCACGAATATTTTTTGCGAAGAGTGCTGCCGAAGACGAATATCTGATATAATAACATCCTGGCATGCAAATTCTGAGTATCCAAATGAAATCAATCTACCATCTTACAGAGTCGCACATTATGCAAATTATTCATGACTATAAAAATACTGGTTGTGACCATATCACTTCATTCCCATTTTTTGGCTTGTTCAGTGGGACAGCCTCATCTCCAGTACTCTGGATGGCAAGTCGTCATCATCATTTAGATGATTCTTTGAGATGGAAGGCCGTTGGAAGACTTGAAGCTGGCAGGCGGAGATGGTATGTTGCCATAATGTGTTATGCAGTTTTGTCTCGGCACAATGGAAGCAATTTCAGGAGACAGGAACCATTACAAGAAGAGTTAGCCAAGGTCGCCCAACAGCTACATCAACCAGAACAGACAGCTATCTGGCTCTAACAGCAAGATGGAACTGTACGATATCCTGTCACAACTGTCTCTTGAGATTGTTGCGACCACAGGTGAAAACATTTCCAACCGGACTGTGTTAAGGAGGCTCAATTCAAGAGGACTCTACACAAGGAAGTCAACGGCTTATATCCCATTAACCCCGACCCACCTCAGAGCTCATTAAAACTGGTGCCATAAACATGTGACTTGGAGCCATGACAAATGGGGTACAGTTCTGTTCCCTGATGAGTCCCGTTTTAGTCTCTAAGTTATTTTTACTATTTTTACTAGAAGCTATTTTACTCTAGAAGTTATTTCATCTGGAAACAACAAGAAATGTGGTACCATCCTTTCAACATCAAAGAAAGGGACACTTCCCGTGGAGACAGTGTTCTCGTGTGGGACAGAATAATGATCAATGCTGCACCCCCCTTCATATTTTTCATAGGAGTACTGGAACTGAGCAGACATACTGAGAGCAGATCCTCAAACCCTACGTGTGACTTTTTAGGGTGCAGTTGGCCCAGATTTTCTTTTCATGCATGACAATGCCACTGCACATAGAGCTCAAGTGGTGGAAGAATATCTTGCAACTGAAGGTATCCACTGGCTGCCGCAGCCAGCATTATCACCAGACTTAAATCTGATCAAACGTGTGGGATGCCCTTAGGCATCTCACTGCATGCCAACAGTCAACTCCTCAGTCACTTGGTTAGCTAAGGTCTGAGCTGGCAGAAGAATGGGATCTGTTGCCACAGAATCTTATAGACAGCCTTATATCAAGCATGGTTCACTGCTGTCAGACCTATTTAGCTAGTGGATGGATCATACACCGTACTGATGTCATGTGACCATATATTTCCGAGCATCTTGTACTGACCTGTGTAATGTGCCTTTTTGGTAATCCTTATATAAACCCTAAAATGTCCCTTATACTTGTTGAAAGTTTCTCACTGTTTCATCGTTTCTCTATGGTACACCACCACCATACCAAATTTTATCCTGCTTCATAGCAAGCTGCACAAATCACACTATGTTTTCTATGCGTTCTGTTAATTTTGTCAAGCAGTGTATTAGTCTGCGTATCACCCAAACTAGCATTTTTTCGACACATCCATCATTGCCTCGATAGCATCAGCAAATATTCTTGCACCCCCTTGTATTTAAGTGTAACCCATCCCTGTAAGAACAATCTCCCCTGTTAACAAGCACAGCCCTCGCTGAGAAAAATTCTACCCCATGAGCCTTGCCCATTCTCTCCAGGATTGACAAGGCTCTCAACTATGTACTCCCTCCTATCATGACAGGGCAGAATTGCAGACACTTAAATTCAACCCTATCTTGCGATTTTTTCCCAATGTTGCCTTATACTTGATAATTAAGTCCTCGGCTCAGATCTCCTACTCTTAGTGCCAATTTATACAACAATATCACCTTTTGTCCCTTTAAATGATGATATCTGCTCTACAAAGTCATCTAGTTTTGTCCCTGCTCTCTAAGTTGATATTCTTGTCAGAGTCTTTCTAATCTAGAAACTACTTTTTTGAATTTATGAGATTCAAAATCTCTTTATTCCCTGCCCTCCATTCTGTTAAATTCACTTGATGTCATTATTGCTAATATGCACTTTATGCAGTCTGAATTCCCTAAAAATTAAGTCACTTTGCTTGGTAACCTCCAATCAGCTTTTTTTGGCTATTGCCACTGGCTAAAGGAAAGTAATTATAGTAGACTCTCGATTTTTTGGGATAGATGGTAAAAAACAAATCCCGGATAATCGATTTCCTGGTTAATCCAAAAATACAGAAATCACCGACATATGTAAGAGATACATTCCAGGATTTCTTACTTCAAGTTTTATGTAACTCGGGAATGACTAATAACATATTGCTACTATATTATTATTGAAAAATCTGAATTCAGCACGATACTTGATTATTAATTTAATTTTCTGATCCAAATTGATCGCTTTCCTTTTCTTGGTAGATTTACTAGTACCGCAGTCCCTGTGAAGTTCTTAACCCTGTAAAGAACCTTAACCCTGTAAAGAACTTCACAGGGTTAAGGTGAAAACTCACTATTATCACCCCGCATGAGCTCACATTTTACTAAAGCACATTTCTGGAGGTCACTACCAAAAAACAATAAAAACAATTTGCACTTTCTGTGTTATTGGGCTTTTCTGTTTGTGCATCTAATTATAAATGGTAGTAAACTTGTCTTATTGCATTTGCGAAAATACCGATTACTGCATTCTGTGGATTTTTGCATTATTATGGTGAAATGTGTGTCCCCTTCACTGAAATTTTCAGTCATATAAAAAAAAAAAAAAAAAAAAACATAAATAAATTGTAAGAATCTTCTCTTCTTTCCTATTTTTTTGCTTGTTACTCCATATCTCACTTGTGCAATTTGTGCATGCCGTGATCATTGTTATTGATTGCTTATTTTATGGGTTTTTTGTTTTAAATTTTACAATCCTAAAAAAAAAAAAAAAAAAAAAAAATTTTTTAAGTAAAAAAAAATTTACTTAAGTCCGAAGTTGCGTAAGTCGGGGACTAACTGTATCGAAAAATGTTCAGCAACCAACGTAAAAAATATGGCAATAGATAAAAAACTAAAAAACTTACTACGTACTACTTGTGTGTCCAATACGATGCTTCCCTTTATTTTTTGCGATGTCGATATTAAATCTAATAGCATCCCTTTATTTTTCGCGATGTTGCATATGGTTTGGTCACCAACATTATAATGGTTCATCAATAAAGATTTAACGGATGCACCGTTTTCAAACTTTTGAATAATTTCAAGTTTTTGTTTAACTGAAAGCGCAACTCCTTTACGTTTACCCATCATTTTCACAATTTCTAAACAAAAAAAATATATATATTATTTACTATAAAAAAAATTGACATTCCTGACATAAATAACGAAATTTGTCTTTTTGCAGTGCAATGGAACACAACAATCGACGCGACACACTAAAACAAACTAAACATTTGGTCTTTTTTTTCTGAGCGGCGGCGTGAAGACAGCGGGGGTTGCAAGATAATAGGTACATTAATCTCCCAATGACCAGTGGTGAGCTGTGAATATTTTAACAATGGGCTTGCTTTTTGATTAGTCACGGAAGTGAACATTATCTGCGGTTTCCACCAGAGGCACTTCCCACGCTCCCACTACTAGTAGTGTGATCAGTGTGCATGATGCATTTTTTGTGACTGACCAGTATGATATCTCGAGCCAGGAGCAGTTCAGGAAGGGTTGACAGATGGGGCTTGTTACCCCCTTAACCATGCATGCTTTTTTTTTTTTTTTTAGATATTTCTATCTAAAAAAACGTAAAAACCTCGTCGTCATGCCTCCCCTTACAATGATACCTCAATACGATAGTGTCTGGAGTTATTTTTCTAATTTTTGAATAGTATGGCGTCACAATCACACTTCCTCAAATTACTACTGCAGTAAGTATGATTGCAACAATAAAAGTATTTGTCATATGACGGTAACAATACAAATATTTGTCAACAATTTCTTTGTTTCGTCTAGCATTTTCATTACATTCCATTGGTAGGTGCCCCTAACAGCTGCGTATGTCGCTTCAACTACAAGATCTGTACTTCAATCGACGCTGTTTTCCAGAGACATTTAGATATGTTGCAATCGCAAGTATACATCTCTTACTTTAGTTATCATAAATCCATTGTATCTTGTCTTCCATAAATTATGAAAATTTGTGAATGTTCAATAAAATATTTACGATACATAAGTTCTTTTATTTCGTAATCAATATACAAATCAAAATACCTAAAAGAAATGCGAAAGATGTTTCACATAAACCATCTACCGTGTCTGCTCTGCACATGCACAACTTTTTAATTCGTCTTTTTTTTAACAACTCGGGAAATATAATGGATACATTTTATTTATGATAAAATTTTAATATTGCAAATAAAAAATAACATGAAATATTTCCCATATCACAAATAACATAAAAACTATTACAAAACATTTCACAATATAAAAACAAATATTACATAAAAAAAATTACACAAATATTCAAGAAAAATTTATTCTAAAAATTGCCTTATGCAATTTACTTCTTTATTAATATTTGTTGTCAATCTGCTTTGCTCAATAGCTGAGCGATGATTACAGAGGAATGAATTGACATAACGATCCGGATCAAATTGAAGCAATGGTTTTCCATCTAGATCATAATAATCTGCAACATGTTTAATTGTCAACATTATTCATTCATTCACTCACTCACTCAATATTATTCATTACTTTGAAAGCTCGCTCAGCTTTCATCACTGCTAATCACAATGGTTTCAAAGATATTTCTGACTTTCTTAACTGAAAAGGAAATTTCACTCGATTTTAAAGATAAATTGTCTTTGACAAAATCGCTAAAAATCGTTAATTTTTATTTCATATTTTATCAGAAAACTTAAATTTCTTATTCGGTTTTCACCGTCTGACCACCGAGACAAAAGTTCTCTCATATTCCATGAATTCGGGTAGCATATGTTTAAAATTTCTTTTAATTCCTCGTCATCAATGGAATCATTATTTAATTTAAAATCGCTCTGTTGCATTAATAACTTATCCTTTAAGGATAAAACAATGTATTTAATAACTTATCACGAGATAATTTTTTAAATTTGTTCTTACTTTCGAATTTGATTCCTTCAAGTTCTGTCCACTTCAACATACTCTCAATTTTAGCATCATAATTTCTTTCGGAATTATTTAAATTAGCAATAGCATTTATAGTTTTAATAATTAACTTATCTGCTTTTACCATACTGATTCTGTAAAGCTTCTGAAAGGTAAGAGAGCTCCTGCAGGATGTCAATCATTAGTGCTAAATCGTTAAGAAATTCCACATTGAAAAGTCAGTTTAATAATCCCAAAAATTTAACTTCTGATTCAAAATGTTTGCACAAAGCGGGATAATTCCTTCAACCCACAATTGCTGTCCGCAAGCTACAATCTGCTCATCGTGGACCGAACACACGACTGATTTTTATAGTTTCCACATCAAATTCTTTAGCAATAATCCTTAATTCGCGCTGTTTTTTTGGAGTTTGGTGATATGATGCATACAATTTTTTTTTTTTTTTTTAATTATCGCCTGCATGCCATTATATTTTAGAACATTTTCTACACAGTGAAAGCCTCGCCGAAGTTTCAAAATCTGGCAACATTTCATCTTCGTAAAGTTCATATAATACCTTAGTTACCTCAACCCCCCCCTTACTTTGCTACTGTCTTTTACTAGTTCTTTGAATATTGTGCAAAATGTCTGAATCACTCAGATATTCAGCTACTGTGACCATGTAAACATACACAGGAGAAATTTACTGGAAGGCGTAGATCACTCACTTCTCCGAAAAAAATAGCCCGTTTGTCAGAGTAAAGGGGAACCACAACACATGTATTATCCGTGTCAGGAATCTTCTTAATCCTCTGACTGGCTATGGAAAGCAGATTGAAGAGCACGACTTCTCGACTTCTCACAATGTTAGACTGCAAGTTTTAGGGACACCACTAACATTGTGATACAGTAATCCCTTTCACCCTTAATTCGCTCTTTCTAATTGCCTTATGGCCAGAGGTGAGAACAATGCGTACAAAGTTGTCTCTTAATCTGTTCGTTACATGGAAATTTTCTTCGTTCAACAGAAACTATTTTAAATGTAATTACCAAGGGGAATTCAAACAAATTCGCTATAAAGAAGTTGGTTAAACAGAGACCCAACTGTAATAAAATCAAAAATTAAACGATCATTTATTTCATTTGTAAAATAAATGATTGTCTCAACAATAGGCTCTCGCAAGCTCACTAAAGCCCACCACAGCTTATAATGCCGCTTCTTGCCGCTTATTTATGATTTGCAAAACATCTGTTTATACCTATTCTAGTTATTACTTGAAATTTATGATTTTTGGTTGATTTTTTTTTTTTTTTTTTTTTTTTATTTGTAGTCTTGAAGTGTCCCAGTTAATCTGATCCCGGTAAATCAAAAGTTTGCTGTATTCATAAAAATTTATAATACTATTAACTGTTTCTGTGATGTCATTCTTTAGAAAAACATAAATGTTGTTGACAAAGAATTAGCTCTTAGCCTCATGTTCTCTTCACTGAGCTTTGCCACAAATGTAGATTAATCATCTGTTTGCTTGCCGGCCTTTCAAGATGGATTTTTGGAATAATCCCAGGGTGCGTAAATGTCGCTGTAGCAGGCACCATCAGTATAAAGACTAAAGTTTTTCCAGACCAAATTCTTTTTTCGAAAAATATTTATTCATCAATGATGGGTAATATTGTAATTTACATTGTGAATTATGATTGTATCTACACTTGTAATTTACATTGTGAATCATGATTGTATTCTCAAGCACTTTCTCCTCAATAAGATATTACACAAATACTGTTAAAATTGCACTATTAGAGTTGCCTGTTGATTCATCAATTTGTAGTACAAACCATTTTAACTCTCAGTTGGGCAATACAAACTTCATTATCACAAGAATAATGTGATAATGCAGTACCCATAGACTGGAGATGTGCAAATGTAACCCCAATTCACAAAGGAGGATCAAAGGCTGACACTAGTAATTATAGACCTGTTAGTTTAACTTCTGTTCCAGGTAAATTAATGGAGGCACTGGTTAAAGAAGCACTGCAGGATCATCTAGACAAGAATTCCATTATAGCTCAGCCGCAGCATGGTTTTGTTAAGGGCAGGTCTTGCCTGACCAATTTGATTGGATACTATGATGTAGTCACAAAAGAACTGGATGCAGGGAATAACTTTGATATTATATATTTGGATCTTAGAAAGGCTTTCGATACTGTTGCACATGGAAGACTGCTGCACAAATTGGAGCAGTGTGGCATTGGAGGCAAATTGCTGCTATGGATAAGGGGATGGTTGAGTGGCAGAAGACAGAGAGTGGTAATCAATGGACACTGCTCAACGTGGACTAATGTTATTAGTGGAGTTCCTCAAGGTTCAGTGTTGGGTCCGTTGTTGTTTTCGGTGTTTATGAATGATATTGATGATGGGATATCAAGTTTAATGTCCAAGTTTGCAGATGATACAAAGGTTGGCAGGGTCGTTAAGGACACTACTGACGCTATGCTGCTGCAACAGGATCTGGAAAGGTTGAACAGATGGGCTGAGAGGTGGCAAATGAAGTTTAACATTGACAAATGTAAAGTACTACATATGGGAAACAGTAACCCCAGAGCAACGTATCAACTCTGCGGTACTACACTGACAGTGGTGGAGAATGAAAAGGACCTGGGAGTAATTGTGCAGGCAGATATGAAGTTCTCTGAGCAGTGCAGACGAGCTGCAAGAGTAGCTCATGGTGTCTTGTCAATGATATACAGGAATTTTTCTAGCAGGGATAAGGAGGGTGATTATTCCCTTGTATAAGGCAATGGTTAGGCCACATCTTGAGTACTGTATACAGGTCTGGAGGCCTCATTTCAAGAAGGATGTAGAGCTGCTGGAACGGGTACAGAGAAGGGCAACAAGATTAGTAAATGGAACAAAGGGTTGCTCTTACGAAGAAAGGCTTAAGTTTTGCAAATTACAGAGCCTGGAGACTAGGCACCGGCGAGGTGATCTGATAGAGGTGTATAAGGCTTTGAATGGTTTGAGCATGCTCAATGCCAATGGGATTCTTCATCATGCTCAGAATAATCACCTCAGAGGGCATAAATTCAAATTGAGGAAGGACGGATGTCAGATAGATGTGCGGAAATTTGCCTTTGGCCAGCGGGTGGTTGGTTGGTGGAACCGACTTCCATCACTTGTTGTTGAAGTTGATAGCCTAAACAAATTTAAAGCTCGACTGGACAGGTATTTCGAACGAACAGAGGGGTGAAATGGGAGTGGGTTTTTTTTTTTTTTTTTTTTTGGCTGATGCTGAATAAGCTTGCTTTCTTGCATCATATGCCTCTACTAATGCTAATGCTAATAGTATTAGAAGATGTGCAAATGTGACCCCAATTCACAAAGGAGGATCAAAGGCTGACACAAGTAATTATAGACCTGTGAGTTTAACTTCTGTTCCAGGAAAATTAATGGAGGCACTAGTTAAAGAAGCACTGCAGGATCATTTAGACAAGACTTCAGTTATAGCTCGGACACAGCATGGTTTTGTTGTGGACACAGCATGGACACAGCAAGGAACTGGATGCAGGGAATAACTTTGATATTATATACTTGGATCTTAGAAAGGCTTTTGATACTGTTGCACATGTAAGACTGCTGCACAAATTGGAGCAGTGTAGCATTGGAGGCAAATTGCTGCCGTGGATAAAGGGGTGGCTGAGGGGGAGAAGACAGAGAACGGTAATCAATGGACACTGCTTGTCGTGGACTAATGTTATTAGTGGAGTCCCTCAGGGCTCAGTGTTGGGTCCATTATTGTTTTCTGTATTTATAAATGATATTGATGATGGTATATCAAGCTTAATGTCGAAGTTTCCAGACGATACAAAGGTAGGCAGGGTTGTCAAGGACACTACTGACACTATGCTGCTGCAACAGGATCTGGAAAGGTTGAGCAGATGGGCTGAGAGGTGGCAAATGAAGTTTAACATTACATTTGTCAAAGTACTACACATGGGAAACAGCAACCCCAGAGCAACGTATCAACTCTGTGGTACTACACTGACAGTGGTAGAGAATGAAAGGGACCTGAGGGTGGTTGTGCAGGCAGATATGAAGTTCTCTGAGCAGTGCAGACGGGCTGCAAGAGTAACTCATGGTGTATTGTCAATGATATATAGGAATTTTTCTAGCAGGGATAAGGAGGTGATTATTCCCTTGTATAAGGCAATGGTCAGGCCACACCTTGAGTACTGTATACAGGTCTGGAGGCCTCATTTCAAGAAGGATGTAGAGGTGCTGGAATGAGTACAGAGAAGGGCAACAAGATTAGTGAATGGAACAAAGGGGGTGCTCTTACGAAGAAAGGCTTACGTTTTGCAAATTACAGTGTCTGGAGACTAGGCACCGGCGAGATGATCTGATAGAGGTGTATAAAGCCTTGAATGGTTTGAGCATGCTCAATGCTAATGGGATTCTTCCTCTTGCTCAGAATAATCACCTGAGAGGGCATAAATTCAAATTGAGGAAAGACAGATAGACGTGAGGAAATTTGCCTTTAGCCAGTGGGTGGTTGGTTGCTGGAATACACTTCCATCCCTTGTCGTGGAAATTGATAGCCTAAATAAGTTTAAGGCTCAGCTGGACAGGTATTTCGAACGAACAGAGGGGTGAACTGGAAGTGGTTATTTTTTATTTATTTGGTTTTTTTTGGCTGATGCTGCATAAGCTTGCTTTCTTGCATCAAATGCCTCTACTAATGCTAATGGCAAATGATGAAGGAAGGAAGTAAGCGTGTACAGCATGAGCAAAAAAACATGCCTCTCTCATATTATTATATTATTAGTATTAGTAATGGCCGCATGGCGCAAGAAAGCTGCACCAGCCAAAAAAAAAAAAAAAAAAAATCCGAATAAAAGAATGATAAAAAAAACAAAAAAAACTAATAATTAATAAAAGAAAAGGAAATTAAACCTATCATCCTATGCATTTCCCTCACCTGAAAGTACTATCCAGATGACCTTTGAATTTCCCCAAACTGTCAGCCTCTACCACCCATGTAGGCAACTTATTCCAGTAATTTATAACTCGCTAGCTAAAATAAAACTTCCTTCAGTCTAAACATCTTTTATGTCCCCTAGTTCTAGCAACATTATCCTGAAAAAGGCCTCTGAGGTTGGGCAAATTAATATTTTAGCAATAAATCAGCTCATACACCAACCATAAGAATAAGATTTTACTGCAACTAAAATATTTACAAATTAAAAATTAAAAATAAAATAAATATTTACAAAAACTGCTATTATATTAAATTAATTATGTACATGTGAAAAACATTAAAACTATGATGAAATCCTTGTGATAAAATACACTAAAATAAACCGGATTAAAAGCGATAAAAATCTGGAGCTTTTGGAAGCATTGACTTCCTTCCTCAGCAGTAACAAAACTTCCTGCAGCACGTCCTTTTGTCACTTCATCAACATTTATAATCTTGAAAATTTCGTCCTCATTCATTTTACTGATGCCTCTCAGAGTCTTAAACACCTCAATCAAATCTCCTCTAAGGTGTCTAGTTTCCAAACTCTGCAACCCACATATTCGGTCTTTCTTCATAAGGACACCCTTTTGCCGATCTCACTGGGTGAGTTACCCGTCTTTGCACCCTTTCAAGAAGCTCGATGTCTTTCTTTAGGTGCGGTCTCCATACTTGAACAAAGTATTCCAAGTGTGGTCTAACAAAAGCCTTATATAATGGGATTATCACATCCCTATCTCTACTTGCAAAAGTTCGATAGATCATCGATAGGACACCATGGGCCTTCCTTGCAACATGCTTACAATGATCAGAGAATTTCATGTCTGACCGTATCATAACACCCAAGTCCCTTTCCTCCAGTACTGGGTTCAGTTGAACTTACCAAGTGAATAAGTTATTTTGGGATTACTGTTTCCCAGGTGTAATACCTTACACTTTGTTGGATTAAAGCAAAGCTGCCATTTTTCTGACCATTCCTGAAGTCTATCTAGGTCTCTCTGAATAAGCTCAGCTTAACAGTGATCATTAACTACTTTACCAATTTTAACAACATCTGTAAATTTAGACATCACGCCCTCTATCGCTTCATCAATGTTGTTTATGAAAATTAAAAACAACAGTGGTCCTAATACTGATCCTTGGGGAACCCCACTTCTTACATCAACCCAATCTGAGGAATAGCCATTTATCACAACCCTCTGCCCTGAAGCCATCCTGATATCCATCTAAGGTTTTTTTCCAGTGATTCCAACCTGTTCCAGCTTATAAAGCAACCGCTCCTGTGGGACTGAATCAAAAGCTTTGCTGAAATCTAAATAAACAATGTTGAAATTATTCCTAAATCCAGCTCATGAGTGACCCTTTCAAAATAGCAAACCAGATTTGTTAAACGAAACAAAATTTGTTAAACTTTGATCACTGCCTCCATGATTTTCCCCGCCACTGAAGTCAGACTGACAGGTCGATAATTTCCCACTTCACTCTTAGAACCACCCTTATGTATGGGAGATACATTGGCACTTTTCCAATCCAATGGAATCTCCCCAGAGTCTAGTGATGCTCGCATAATTAGCCTCAATGGTTCAATGCACTCACTTGCCACCTCCCTTAAAATTATAGGGTATATTCCATCAAAAATCTACCCCCCAGGGGCTCACATCTGGGGAGTATGGGCTTGGCACACCCAGGGTCCTGAGCTGGATATCATTCTTTTCTCTCTCTCTCTCTCTCTCTCTCTCTCAGAATTTTTTTTTGCCTGGTGCAGCATAAGCCTCAGGCTTCCTTGCATCATATGGCTAATAATAATAATAAAAATAATAACTCCAGGAGCCTTACTGGCCTGTTTGCAAAATTTCAATATCATTAATTACATATTTTTCAACTTCACTCCCACAATTTCCCACTGCCACAAAAGGTTTTTCTTCTGTAAGTATCGATGCAAAATAACTGTTGAGTTCATCTGCAACGGCAGCTGGTGTATTTAATACTATCCCCTTTCCCCTTATGTAAAGGTCCAATCTGGCTTGTCCTGCTCTTCTTAGCATTTATATATGTGAAGAATTCCTTACCCCCCCTTTGCTCTGTTTGCTAGCGATTTCTCATAAACTGCCTTTGCCTGTTGAACCTTTTCTGTGGCTCTATTACAGATCATCTTGTAGCTGTTATAGGCTTCAGTACTTTTTATTGCTCTGTAACTTTTCCATGCCACCTTTTTTTCTGCTCAAGTAATGTGGCAACTTCACTATTTATCCAACTTGGAACCCTCCTCATGGAGTATTTATTTTTTTTAATGGTAAATACGCATTTAAGGCATCTGTGATTAATGTTTTTAAAGCATACCACAGTTCAATTGTATTCGTTCTCCGTGCGATATCTACCCAGTTAATAGGGGCCATGTAGCACCTTAAGGCATCATAATAGTTATTATAAATAGCATTATAAATGATATTGATGATGGTATATCAAGTTTCATGTTCAAGTTTGCAAACAATATGAAGGTTGGCAGGGTTGTCAAGGACACTACTGGCACTATGCTGCTGCAACAGGATCTGGAAAGGTTGAGCAGATGGGCTGAGAGGTGCCAAATGAAGTTTAACATTGACAAATGTAAAGTACTACATATGGGAAACAGCAACCACAGAGCAACGTATCAACTCTGTGGTACTACTCTGACAGTGGTAGAGAATGAAAGGGACCTAGGGGTGGTTGTGCAGGCAGATATGAAGTTTTCTGAGCTGTGCAGACGGGCTGCAAGAGTAGCTCATGGTGTACTGTCAATGATATATAGGAATTTTTCTAGCATGGATAAGGAGGTGATTATTCCGTTGTATAAGGCAATGGTCAGGCCACACATAGAGTACTGTATACAGGTCTGGAGGCCTCATTTCAAGAAGGATGTAGAGCTGCTGGAACGAGTACAGAGAAGGGCAACAAGATTAGTGAATGGAACAAAGGGGTGCTCTTATGAAGAAAGGCTTAAGTTTTGCAAATTACAGTGTCTGGAGACTAGGCACCAGCGAGGTGATCTGATAGAGGTGTATAAAGCCTTGAATGGTTTGAGCATGCTCAATGCTGATGGGATTCTTCCTCTTGCTCAGAATAATCACCCGAGAGGGCATAAATTCAAATTGAGGAAAGACAGATGTAGGATAGATGTGCGGAAATTTGCCTTTAGCCAGCGGGTGGTTGGTGGAACACACTTCCATCCCTTGTCATGGAAGTTGATAGCCTAAATAATTTTAAGGCTCTGCTGGACAGATATTTCGAACGAACAGGGTGGTGAAGTGGAAGTGTTTTTTTTTTTTTTTTTTTCTGGCTGATACTGCACAAGCTTGCTTTCTTGCATCAAATGCCTCTACTAATGCTAATTTCCTTTTCTGAAATTATAACCCATTTCTTTGCCTTTTACTACTGCTACCTCTCTCTCTTCATCATCCACCGCAATATGTACATCCCTCCAATAATTTATCCAATCCTACCGTTCCTTAACTACTCGTTTCCACTTCACCAGAGGCAGTTTGTTTCCAACAATCAATTACTCTCTGGCTGAAAGTAAATTTTCACATATCTATTTTGCAACTATGCTTTTTCACTTTATGTCCCTTTACATGAAAAAGTGAAAAAATACCCTTTTCTGTTTCTAACTAATCTTGTTCCTCTTTTCTGCAACCAGAGGATATTTAATGTGAGATAAAAAAAAATTTGAACATTTAAAAACGAATTAGTGGTTATTTTTGGATTAATTCTTGGACTGTTCTTCTTGGATTAATGATATTAGCAGAGTCCCCCAGGGTTCAGTGCTAGGCCCATTGTTATTTTCTATATTTATTAATGATATTGATGAAAACATACCAAAATTGTCTAAGTTTGCAGATGATACAAAGGTTGGAAAGTTGGTTAATCACAATAATCAGGGTATGCTACTGCAACAAGATCTAAACAAATTAAGTAAATGGGCTGAGAAGTGACAATTGAACCTTAACATCAACAAATGCAAGTTACATCATATGGAGAGCAGTTACCCCAGATTAATGTACAAACTGTGTATATCACACTTAGGGAAATGGAGATTGAAAAAAAAACCTGGGGGTAATCGTGCAGTCAGTTCAACAAAATTCTCATGGCTGTTCCTGAACACAAAATGAATCTAATACAAGTATCTTTGACACTGTTGCATCCAAAAAAACTGCTGTACAAATTGGAGCAGTGTGGCAGTAGGAAAAGTTACTGCTAAGGTTAAAGCTATGATTGAGTGGCTGAAGACAGAGGATGGCTATAAATGGACACTGAACTTCGGGGGCTAATGTTATTAGTGAAGTTCCTGAGAGTTCAGTGCTAGGTCCCTGAACTGTTTACAATATTTATTAATGATACTGATCAAGGTGTATCAAGCTTATTGTCTAAGTTTGCAGATAACACAAATGTTGGTAGGAGGTTAATGACAAGAATCAAGGCATATTACTGAGCAAGAACTAAAAAAAAATTATTCATATGAAGAGAAGTGGCAATTGAGGTTTAAAATTGGTAAATGCAAGGAAATGCATATGGGCAGCAGTAATTGAGGATGACAGAGACATAGGAGTAATTGTACAGTCTGACACAAAGTTCTCTGAGCAGTGCAGGCAGGCTTGCTAGAGCAGCTCATGGGGCTCTATCGATGATATACAGAACTTTGCTAGCAGGGACAAATTATCATATTCCATAAGGGTATGGTCGGGCTACATTTAAGTACTGCATATAGGTCTGGAAGCCTCATTCCAAGAAAGATGTGGATCTCTTGGAATAGGTGCAGAGAAGAGCAACCAGGTTAGTCAAGAACACAAAGAGGTACTTTTACAATAAAAGACTTTGGTTCTGTAAATTGCAGCATTTGGAAACTATGAACTTGCAAGGAAAGTGATGTTTTTAAAGCTTTAAATAGATTGAGTAAACTTAATAATGATGGTAGTATATGCTTTTACAGACAACACACACACACAAGGGGACATAAACTTAAATTGAAATGGGACGGCTGCAGGATAGATGGATAAAAATTTGCTTTCAACCAGATAATAATTGATAATTGGAACAAACTACCATTGATTGTTGTGGAAGTAGGTAGGTTGCATAAAGTTAAGGAAGAATTAGATATATTATTAGAGGAGATGGACAGATAAGGCGGTAATATTGCCCTTTTTTTTTTTGAAGCTGTATAAGCATACTTCTTCTATAAGCATCATTTTCCAATACTAATAATAATAAAAATATTAATAGATATAAATTCTCATTATCTGAAATGTTACAGTTATGTTGCTCTGATCCAATGAGTTAAAGGTGATTTGTCCACTTGGTCGGCAAACACCTATTTCCACTGGTGGAAACTAATCTGGAAATCAGTGCTGTGGTAGGAACCCTAACAACACCACTACAGCACTTTTAAGTTATCTTTGACCATGAAAAAAAATGAAACGAAAAACTTTGAACAAGAAATATTAGCATGCAAGGTTTTATAACTTCTAAAAGTTAATAATGTTGAGATGAAACTGCTACGACATAGATTAAGAAAAACATATCAAATAATAAATATTACCATGATAATAAATATTACCAAAAAGGTCTGACATTCAATACTGGAGAAGAAACACGCACACAAATATCATACAATCACTTATAAAATAACACCCCATCCTCTATGCATAAAAATTCCTAGAAGCACCAATTACTACAACTAATCAAAGACATGTTATATAACAATTTTATCAGATTTGTCAAAAATATTTTCCAAATAATGTTAAATTAATTCAGATGTGAAAGATAAGATTAAAAAATTTCTTTCCCTAAATAACAAAAACATTTCCACTTAATGTAAATAGTACTCACATTGGCTGAACTGATTTTGCGGTTAGACCTCTTGAATTCTGAAGTGCTTAGCTGGAATAAAAGATAGCCTGGAACTTATCTCCCTCTTCTACAAAAATATTTATTTTATTTTTTTTAATCTTTTCTGGCCAGTACAAAGTGTCTATTGTCCTTATATGGCCTGCCACTATGATAAAGCCTGCAGATCATGCTGCAACTATTATATATATAAAAAAAAATTCATAATTGTTTGTATCAAATCATATATAGTAAGAAAAAAATTAATACACAATTCATAAATGTTTAAGCATGCAAGACTTGAAAAATATTTATCTCGGTGCAAAATTATTACATAAAGTGTATATACCATTTTTTTAAAATAATCACATTCAGTGGCATATCCAGGTATCATTGTAAGAGGGGAATGGCGACCAGGTCCAGATATGAATCCTGATGCACAGTGTGCCATATGTAATAAAATATTAGCAACAGTTCTTCGGCTCATGCTAAACTTGTGTTTCTTAAGTGTTCCGTGAATATATTGCGAGATGAAAAGTGTTCTGTGACCAAAAAAGTTTTGGAAATGCTGCCTTATACAATGGGATAATCAAATGAAAAACAGACAATAGTCAATTTGCTAGATCTTTCTTGTCAACCTAACCCCAGTTATATGGTTCCTTGGGTGTGTGTCTAACTCCAACCTGACTTTCTAAACTGTCTTTTTTCACTGGTTTCTCAAAATACCTCAAACCTTCTAACATTTCACTGTAATGGGACCTCTGATTAAAAGAGTCAACAGATGATATCCTTTCAACTCTGTTTTTCAGTAAATCTTTTACTGCTACTAACTGCTGCAGTACCTTCCAGATCCCAGAGAGAATTAACATCCATTAGTGTGCCAGTTTGCCTGATTTTTTACAGAATGAGTTGCCAAATCATATGCTCCAGATGACTCTTCAGCAGATTCACAAGTCATTTGATTACCAGAGTGGTAACATGATTTTGGAATATCATGATCTGACCTCAGTTGCTTAGCTGCAGGTGGCCCAAAAATAAGACTGGCATATGATTTTCTTTTCAATATCAGAGCTGGAATGACACTGTACTGTGCAGAAAAGTGAATACCACAAAAAGCTACTAAAAAGTTATTCAGGATAAGACTCTCCTTTTTCAAGATGAAATATTCTAGCATTAGCAACAATACTATTTTCAATGGCTACTGGATCTTTTGACAATCCTTTAATTACATGAATGTCTTATATCATTTGACCAAATTCTTAAAATTCCATTAATCAATCACTATTACATCATAAAAATGAAAGATATAATGGCATCTCATTTCTGGTGGTCCTCCATGGTGAGTACAGGGTCCAGTGTAACTAATCCTAGCAACACATCTTTAAATGTCAAATGTCCTTGGTTAAAAGAATCAAAAGCTCTGAATAGACTGCTATAAACTGTTTCCTGTAAGTCTTGCCATCCTAAGGAAATCATATAATCTTGAAAGAGCGATTGATTTATTGTTTGAGAAGGAAAATACCATGCTAGGAAATCATAATAGACGAGCTGTTGTTCTGCTTCTCCAAAATTGGCAGAGTGTAATAATGATTCGACATTAGTTTCTAAATGTAAAGTAGCTTCACCAGGACCTTAATAATTACACCGAGTGGACAGAAATCATGGAATACCTATCTAGTAATGGGTAGGCCCACCTTTCGCCTGGATAAGGGCAGTCACATGACGAGGCATTGAGTCCAATAGTTCACAAAAGCGTTCCACAGGTATTTCCAACCATGCTTGATGCACCGCTGTTCATAATTCCATCGCATTCCTGGGTGGAGGATCCAAAGCACGAATGGACCTTTCCACAGCATCCCAAAGATATCCACAGGGTTCATGACCGGTGAACGAGGAGGCCATTCCATGGTAATAAAATCTGTGGCATGCTCTTTGAACCATATTTCTAGTCACCACGGCTCTATGGGGAGGCACAATGTCCTGCTGGCAGAGTCCATTGCCCTGTGGATGCACGATGACCATGAATAGATGCAGATGGTCTGCAAGGATGGACACATAACCTGGACCATTCAGAGATGCATCTAGACGTACCAGAGGTCCCAAAGTGTGCAAGATGAACACACCCTAGAACATTACTGACCGTCCACCTGCCTCAACAGTTCCTTACTGACATGACGGGCACATATCTTCGTGCAGTTTCTGCCAGATGCACACCCTCCCATCTGCTCGAAATAACTGGAAACAGGACTCATTGGACCAGGAGACCCGTCTATAATCATCCAAGGTCCAGTGCTGATGTTCTTTCACCTAGTTCAGGCAAAGTCTTGTGTCATGGTGTCAGCAATGGGCCTCTGGTGGGTCAGTGGTTCATGATCGCTTGATGGCCTTAGTAGAGACATTTTTGGCACCACCCTCATTGAAGTCGGCAGTGATTTGTGCCACTGTCACTCTCCATTTGGCTGAAACGATGCAAGACAGTGTAGGGGGAATGCCTTTTTACTGTACTATATATAAGTATTTAATTAATTTATATATATTTTTTTATTTTTTTACCTACTGTTATTTTATTTAGGTAACTATATGTTACCCTTGGGCCTCTGACTAAGTCCAGGGATTTTGGGTTATCTAGAATAGAGTGAGACAAACTGACATATACATATAATTGCAACATTGTTTAATATAAGGGTTCAAACTTAGGTACATACATTATTGTAATTAATAACAAAGGTTAATTTTACAATTAATTGTCCAGTACAAGTAAACTCCACAGGGATGCACAGTTACCAAAGTTTTTACTAAATCTCATCTACTACGAGGAATTATGACAGTTCTCAGCAGTTTTAAAGACTTCAGTTGGGTGTTCTCCTTCCATCGAACAGGTTAATCAAGTCATTCACATATAGGAATACAGAGTGCCTTATTTTGTCATTCTCTTTAGTTCCAACATTACGTTACTTCTCTCCTGAACTACATCTTGGACTAGGTATAATAATGATAAAGAGTACTTACAATTAATTGTCCCCTTCTCCAAGTTGGGCCAGCTCCTTGGTTTTAGGACGATTTTCAATTCGGGTTTTGATTTTTGGGATTCCTTTGTTCTGCACTTCCTCTTCCCACTTTTTTTTTATCAGATCGAAATGCTGTGTTAACGGACTATTTGGTCTTTGTCATCTTTCGCGTATCCTAAATTCAGCTATTCGGACTCCACTCAGAACTCCCTCCTTGCCTATACTGCTCCTATTCCAGTTAAACTTTTCTGATTTATACCCCTTTAGACATATTCTCTGGTACACTACTACCACTCATCTCTTAACATCACCACTACACTTCCTCCAAAAAAACTCACTGCCCAACTCATTCACTAAACGACCAACTTACCCCCTCAACGACCAACTTACTCTCTCTTTCCCGCCAACCAAATCCTTATATACCCCCATTTGGTTCTAAAGTTCCCCCCAGCCTTATTTTAATATAATCCCCGATAAATTCCTTCACCCTTGACCTTCTAAGCTTCTTCACCCCGTTTCTCTGTATACTTCTCCTGGCTCAGTCCTTTTCAAGGAATTCTGACCTGACCCTGTGTAGGTTGAAGTTCCACCGTCCTTCTGAGAAATCTGCTTCGCCTTTACGTACACTCCTAAACCATTAATACCTGATCCTATTTTAATCGATTGTTAGCATGTTCCAGAAATGGCAGAGTCTTGATACACTCTTGATACTGTCAAATGGGGATACTGCAATTTCAGTACAACCTCTGCAATAGAGTGACCCATGCATCGGGCATCCACTATCATCCCTCTTTCAAAGTCTGTTAACTCACAATGTTTATCCATACTGACATCGAATTGCAGTCCATGTGAATACAGTGATGCAGTATACCTAATATACCTGCCAAGCAGTGGGTTCGTCCACTAGTGAGAGGGGTGACAGTGTCACATTGTCCAGGAACCAGGTATCATATGAATTCTGTCCTTTCAGTGTACTTCTTCTAAGGGAATCTCCAACAGGTTTAAATATTGATCAGTCAAAAATATTCAGGAGTTTTATTCTTTACGTTAAATTTTGCTAACAGTAAACTACTTGACTTTCTCAGTTTCATCAAATGGATTATCTATTTCTGCAGAGAACATTATCTTGCTGATACTTGGAACATCTGTGTGATGATACTGAAGGTTGATAATCTGAAGACCAGAAATACTAGCATCTATTCCTACATACTCCAAAAGTACATTTTTTTCTGCCATGTGTCATCTTGTACTAATTCTGCATATGGAAGCCACTATCTCTTTCAAATATTTTATCTTTTTGTTTTGCTACTACACCTACACAATCTACAAGGAATGAATTTGAATGACTTGTTCCACACTTATGAGAACCCATATTATACACTTAAGAATTAAGCCTTTTTCTGCAATTAACATTTCCAACTGAGGTGTGACTTAATTTAGTGTTAACAAATAATTTTAAAAAAATTACATGATAGTGGAAATTACTATATTCCATATACCAAAAAATGATTAACAAAACTGCTGCCTTCCAATAATTTAAACTGAAAATAAAAATCCAGTGTATAGCTTCCTTGTCCCTACTGGCAAAGTTACTGTATATCATAGAGCCCTATGAGCTGTACTAGAAGCCTGTCTTCACTGCTCAGAAAACTTCATGCTGGACTAGCCAATTACCCATTAGTCCATTTCATTTTCCACCACCTTGAGTGTGGTAACACCAGACTGATTCTGGGATTAATGCTGCCCATATGTAGCACCTTGCACTGATGTTAAACCTCATCTGCCTAATTTATCTACACATTTCTGCAGTAGTATGCCTTGATTCCTGCCAACTTTTGTATCATCTGCAAACTTAGACAATAAGCTTGATATGCTTTCATCAATATCGTTAATAAATACTGAAACAGTAAGGTGCCAGAACTGAACCCCTAAGGGACTCCACTAATAAAATTAGTCCAAGAAGAGCAGTGCCCAATTACAACTACCCTGTCTTCCACCCCTCAACCATCCCCTTATCCACAGTAATAGCTTGCCCCTATTGCCACACTTCTCCAAGCGATATTTGTACAGCGATATTTAATGTGGAACAGTGGCAGAAGCTTACTAAAATCTAAAGAGGTAGATATATTTTCAGTGGCAGAAATAAAAAATTTTGGGGAGTAATAGAAAGCTAGAATTTTACTTTCAGGCAGTGCATTGTAAATCAGTGGAATGAACTGCCTACCACAGTGGTCACAGTTGTAAAGTTCAAAGCAGAATTGGATAGGTACTTTTGGCAATGGGGTAGGTATGAATTACGGAACTTTTTTTTTTTGGCAGATGCAGAAAAAGCATGCATCCTTTATTATAATACTAAAGCTAAATTTCCATAGATTCCTGTGATTGACTTAGTTCATATGAAAAAAAATCTAGAAAAATGTTAGGCATTTGATCAAGAATATCAACTATAAAACCACAAAGGGGTTTGTGCTTTTACAGTTGATATTTCTACACTTTTTGAGTTGTAAGGTGGATACACTAAATATTCTTGTTTCCTCTGTGTGTGTGTGGTCCAATAGTACAACAGGCCAGCAATTTAAGAAGAGAAACACAATATAGTTATCAATGGATGGGTCCAAATGTAATAAGGATATGCTGCTACTGCTTCACTAGCCCTAAATTAGGGATATTAAACATCACTGTATGAACTGCATTAAATTTCAAGCACATTTTGGTTTTTTCACAAATTGAATTTTTCTACTTTCTGTTTTCTTTCTGTAATAGAAAAACAAAGTAAATAACTTTTTATGTCCTTCAACTCCATTTTAAATAACTCACCATGGATTCATTAATTAATTTATCATTATCAATATTCAGCATTGATAGACATGAATGTGGATATTTAAAGAATTTATTAGCATCACCTGCTAATAATTCAGCAATAGGATTATCAAATAATTACTTCAGGGGAATAAAACTAATTTGGCATAGTCATTAAGTGTTTGACAATGAGTTGATGAACTATATGAGAATGTCTTGAGAAGGATTTCTGCAATGGTACTTTTTTGAGAGAGGGAAGAGTAAGGGAGGTAAAATTTGTTCATCACAACAAATGGACACAAATTTTATATTTTTATGAAACTATATTATTTTATTTCTTACAGGTCAGATTCACCATTTGAGCAATCCTCTTCTGCATTACCTATCTTATGATCACTCTAAAATAGATTATTTTCTTCTTTAGTTGATTCCGTTCAAAGTTTATTTCATCTATCTCTACCTTCCTTGATATTGCATTGGTTTGCCATTTATCACTTGTTTTGAGAGAATTGGGTATGAAATTCAGTGGACACCAGGGGGATAACCCTCCCAAACCAGGCTGTTGCCTGGATTAGGGACAGCTTGGCAATTCCTCCAATCTTGACATTCCCCTTTATCCTGTGAATACTGATCCAAGAATATCATGGATTATAACAATCAATCCCATCCAATAACATATAAAACAGCACAGTATGACCAAAACAATCAATTTACCAAGGACCCTCCAAAAAACAAACATCTAGTCTCTACATCATCCAGCTCCAAAAATCTCTGTTTCTCTTTTCATTATCTCCCATACTTTATTACACTTTTTAAAAGGCGCCTCCGTAGCCAGGTGGGAAGGAGCAGCAGTGTGCGTAGCACACTGCTTCTTGATTAAACAGAGGTTTGAGCCTGTCACCACCAAATACGGAGGATGCAGAAAGGTCAGGGAATGACCACCGCATATTCCAGGAGCAATATGGCCTTAGTTGCTAATGCTCCTAAAAAACCAAAATAGCTAACTAACTTTTTAAAAGTATTTACACTGAACACTTCCACATTTTACCGACAGGGCAGTTGTGTGGTGTTTGACACCACCTGCCTGGCACCTCTGTACCCAAGTGGGCAGGAGCAGCAGTGCGTAGCACACGCTTCTTGATTACACCGGGGTTTGAGCCCGTGACCACCAAATACAGAGATGCAGAAAGGTCAGGGAATGACCACCGCATATCCCCGGAGCAATATGGCCTTAGTTGCTAATGCTCCTAAAAACCAAATAACAACAACACCACCTGCCATTTTCAGAACTTGAATTAATCACTATAGCATGCTAATATAGTTTTATGCTGCTAATTTTTTTTTGGGGAAAAAAAAAAAATACAACTATTTTAGGTTTAAGCAATTCTGAAAAGAACTGGAGCTATTATTCCAAATTTATAACAATATTTTTGTGAAGAGGAGGAAGGGTTAGAATTTGGTCTGAAAATTTCCAAGGACCCAACAAAATATTGCCCCAGTATTTTAAAATCTAGGTTTATAACTGAAGCCTTTCCCTGATATAATTTAGATTTCATTTTATTATGATTTAAATTAGATTGATAAAATGAAATTAAATTATTGGGATTTCATTTTATTATTAGCTACATGCCACAAGGAAGCCTGAGGCTTATGCGGCACCAGCCAAAAAAAAATTAATTTCCGAGTTACCTTAAGGGAGAGTGAGAGAGTCAAAAGTAGAAGGGAATCACCAAGAGAAGAATGATATTATCCTAGGTATGCCAAGCACCAAATGTGAGCCCCTGGGGTTGGCCTTATATTGTTTGAAAAAATAAACATTTCGATTGGATTTGACTGCCACCAATTTTAAACACACACACCAACCGTTTATGACTGATTGAATAATGAAATGAAATGAAATGAAATAAAATAAAATGATAGAAAAGACTGTAAAATAATATTTACAAAAAACTAAACTATAACAAAAGTTAAATAAGTTAAAATGCGTTAAAATATAAAAGACGATAAAAAAAACACTACTAGAGCTTTCGGAGGTGTCTTCCTCAGTAATAGTGAGACTTAAACGACACATCCTTAATTAAATACCAGGTACACGGCACACGTGGATGACCAGGCGCATACTCAGCATTCCTTTCACTTGTACCAGAACCGGAAGTGGTCTGGACAAGTGGAAAATTAAAATGCTTGTCTCTTGTCAAAACCACCGCCTCAAAAAGGGGGTGAAGCCTAACTCCCCTGTCTCTGTTTATACTATTGTTACCAGAGGATCCAATCCACAAACTTTCCAGCCACTTGCGGTCCCAGAATCTATGCGCCCGGTCAAGGATGACAGCGTTGTCAGGGGAGATCTGGTGTTGTTTTTCCCAATAGTGCTATAGTTTTTTTGTTATAGTTTAGTTTTTTGTAAATAATTAAAAGTTTTTTGTAAATATTATTTTACAGTCTTTTCTATCATTTTATTTTATTTCATTATTCAATCAGTCATAAACGGTTGGTGTGTGTGTGTGTTTAAAACTGGTGGTATGAATAATCCCAACCTCAGAGGCCTTATTGCAGATATGGATTTGACTGGTTTTGTTATATTCCACTATCCAGTTAACTGTATTAGAAACAAGTAAGAAGTACGGCTATTGATTGCGGCCATTCTTTTTCTTTATTAATTTTTAATAATTTTTTTAATTTTTTTTTCTGGGGGCTACCGCCCCCATACCCCCGTCTATGTGAGGGGTTGGAACAATAAACAATACCAATAATCAATAGAAGTATCTCGCAACCACGTGTAATCAAAACACGTGTTTCCTAGTGTTTCCATTACCGTAATCAAAACACGTGTTTCCTCGTGTTTCCATTACCGTTAGTTACGTGGCACGGGTGGCACGCAGTGCGTGTTCTCCCGTGCCGGCTGCATCCGTCTCTGAATGAGATCACGTGACGATAGGCGGAGTCAACACCCGTCAATCACGGCTGTATCGCCGCCATTTTGAAAGGGGTACCCGTTTCTGAATCTCTGCCCTGCTTATTTATAAAAACCATTCAAAGATACACTACAGTGATGTATCAATTTTTTTTTTTGATACATCACTGTAGTGTGATGTACATTTTTAGGCGTTTCATTTAGCGCCAAAGCGGGCGGAGTCACAACCTGTCAATCAATGCTTTACCCCGCTTCTCACAGCCATTTAGATGAGTGTACCGTTAACTGGAATTCAGCGTGCAATTCTAATAATTTATACGCAGGGGATTAAACTTTAAAAGCTGGTACATCCGGTTTGTTCAGGGAGGAGGCGTACGTCACTGCAGTGATCGACAACTTTCGCTCCTATTTCTGTCATATAACCCGCGCCGAAGCGAGCATCAGTACGAGCACAGAGAAGTAAGATATGTTACTACTCTGGTGAGTACGAGTGCCAGTTTCTATGATTGCAAAGATAGCACAGGGACTGCCGCCATGCTGAATCGAGCGTCAGTTATCACGTGACCGATTTCCCAAGTATCTTTGCGGCGAGTAACGTAATGCCATCCCACCAACGACTGCGTGCCGACATACCAGTTTCTAAATTCACGTTATCGCAGGACAACTGACGATCGCTTCAGAGGCACGTGATAAGATCACAGTTGTTTGATCACGTGACAGGCCCGTTTACAGAGATTCTGTATCCCATCACAGAGACATTAGGTGGAGATAGGCAAACGCCCGGTTATCCGCTTATATACTGTAATTTCTTTTTAAAAATTGTTAGGAGACACTAGCAGGTGAACTTTACTCACGTTTAAGCAGCAGGTAAATGGGCAAAAGTTACACAGGCTCGCTTAACTTCAAATAGGCCTTGTATAAAAATTACTCTTTCTTGAAGAAGTCGCAATTTATTAATTAATTGTCTTCGAGACTAAAGTGTGCTTTACACGGTTCAATTTATGTAAATAAAAAAATTAATTCGAATTCAGCAGCAGAGGACTGATATGTCCAGAAAAAAGAAAAAAATATATATATATGAATAATGACATTATGAAAATAGATAAGAAAATAAAGTACATAAAATAAGTATAAAGCTATCATTAGGGGCAACAAAATATACGTCCACCACATGATGCCCATTACATAACCGATATTATCTACGCTTATAGCAGCGACATTTTGCTACATAATAGTTTCGGTTACTTTTTCACAGATCAGGGCTAAGATTCTACTCTGTGCTATCTTCTGCGATGTAATGAAACTCTTATCCCAACTGGAATACTTCAAAATTTGTTTTTAAGTACAAAAGCACTTATAATAACTAACTTTGAACTGATCACTTGGTATAAGTGTTTCCTTACTTTATTTAATGAAAGATTAAATTAATAAAAAATAAAGTAATAATAAAACTTACTTAATCCGAAAATATCAAGCATTTACATACTGGTATTTTCTCAATTTGTTTAGGGATACACAGAGAAGTAAGATACAGAGTGAACACTTGCTGAATTACTCCCAACGCCCTCAGTTTCACAGAGTGGACACTCCCATAGGCGATATCCTTTTACATGGTAAAGCGCATAGAAAGTGGAGCCATCATTGTATGAACATGGAAACAGGTCGGACCATTGCGAAGAGTTCCTGGAGAATTTTCTACAGTTTTGTAGTTGCGATGGACACTATATCGATTCAATTATTATTAGTATGAGATATTCATAATTAATTATTATTTTTATACAAAAGAAGACGCTATTAAAGATGGCAGAATAGTGAAATATAAACATAAGTAAATATTTCGAGAGTAGTAAAATAACGGTTATGATAGCCGTATGGAAATGCTGCAGACGGTGGATTTTTCTTTTGTCAGTTCACATCCATTTATTTTCGCCTATACGTTTTTTATACCCCCAATTTTTTTCTCATTCTTATTATTATTTATTATTATTATTAGCATATGGTGCAAGGAAGCCTGAGGCTTATGCTGCACCAGCCAAAAAAAAAAAAAAATTCTGAATTACTCTGAGAGAGAGAGAGAACAAGAATCAGAAGTAGAAGGGAATCACCAAGAAAGAGAAGAATGATGATATCCAGCTGAGGACCCTGGGTGTGCCAAGTCCATACTCACCACATGTGAGTCCCTGGGGTTCATACTTTATATTTATTTCTTCAGTGTAATATGGTAGTTTGCTTATGTTTTCACACATATATAATAATTTAATAAGCATTTTTTTGAATATTTTTAATAAGTCAGGTATGACAGATGCACCAAAAAGTGCAAGCATTAAAGGATGCAAGAGTATATATAAGTTGTATTAATATATTGAATACAGTATGCATAAATGGATGTGAAAGTTACACAAAGTGCCAGTAACTAGAAGGGCGAGGATAGTTGAAAAAGAATTGTAGTATATATGTGAAAGGTGAAAGAATGTTAATATCCTAAAAGTTATGATGAATTATGAAAATTATGGGCTGAATTACTAAGTCAATAGAAGGCGGGAGAACTGTAAAGTAAAATTAGTACAGCAAAATACCAATGAAATAAAAGTAGAAAGTGGTACAGCTGTCATCAGATATGAGGGGGGAACATATTTAGATAATGGTCAAATACAGGCAAGGCAAATGTGCTTGATCTGATGTCAGCTGAAACAAATATTGATACATGATGACAGCTGTACCACTTTCTACTTTTATTTTATTGGTATTTTGCTGTACTAATTTTACTTTACAGTTCTCCCACCTTCTACAGGCTTAGTAATTCAGCCTGTAATTTTCTTAATTCATCATAACTTTTAGGATATTAACATCCTTTCACATATCTACTACACTTCTTTTTCAACTATCCTCACCCTTCTAGTTACTGGCACTTTGTGTAACTTTAATTAATGTAATAAGTTATTAATTAGCTATTAACAGTAGTTTAGTTTTTTTTTTTTTTTTACATTTCATTAATATTTGACTCTGGTGTTGCTGAATATTTCATGACTATCTTTAATTTACTAATATTTCTATAAGCTTGGAATCAGTCTAAACAATACTCAGGTGGTGTCCAGTCACTGGGTCGATAAGAATGTGTTACATTTAATTTAAAAAAACTTACTCTTTTATGAATGAAAATCGTGAATTGTCTTGAGAAATGAATCTGTCTTCCAAATTTCAGGGGCCCCTTTCAAGCTCTTCTCCAATGCAACTGCATTGGCATAGTTATGCCACTGGGTTTGTGTCACGTTCCAGCTCCAACTCAATATATAAAACGAAGAATAATATAAATTTTACTTACACAATAAGGAGTACAATTATTCAAATAAAAACACACCAACATTACAATACAACTTTAGAGCGATGTGTACTGCGTTCGGCAGGGCAAGAGGGGTTCCTCGGCCATACAACGGGCACCAGATGAAAGTAATTAATTTTCATATATGTATACCCCACCTTAAGTCTGGCCCATACCTAAAGTGGCATATACATGTGTGAAAATTAACTACTTTTGATATTTCAAGGGATGTGTAAAAACTGGCCTTGAGATAATTACCTAGACAATGGCCAAAATTTCCACACCTTTATAAATTATACAGACTTCGCTGTTCACATATTTTGAATAAAAAAAATAAAGAAGAATAATAATAATAATAACATTTTTGTCTGCATTCTTTGTACTCATTAATAAAATGCTAATCATATTTTCTAAACATACGTAAAAAAAGTCGTTATTTCGGGTTTCACAGGAGCCCTTTAACTTAAAAAAAACCTTTTTCCTTCTCTTTTTATTTATCTTTTTCTTTCATCTATTCTTTTTTCCTTTTTTTGATTAATTTTAATTTTTAGCTATTATCAGGATCGGCCTAAGGCCAACCTGATAATAGCTAAAAAAAAAGCTATGTAAAACAAAATTGCTACATTCAATAAACACTAGAACTCAAAAGAAAGTAGCAACCACCTGTTATTAATTAGCTATTCAGTATTTTATTTTTTTAATGTTTCATTAAACATTTGCTGGTTCTATCGATTCTGATAAATTACCTCAAATGTTCTTTCGGAAATAGGTACAATCGCACAACACATTTATCCCATATGAAACACTTATTTTTGTACATAACAGCAGATAATTATAATAATAGAAAAACAAATAGCATTAACATTAGTAGAGGCATACGATGCAAGAAAGCAAGCTTATGCAGCATCAGCCAAAAAAAACCCTCCCATTCACCCCTCCATTCATCCCAAATGCCTGTCCAGCTCAGCCTTGAATTTATTTAGGCTATCAACTTCCACAACAAAAGATGGAAGTCTGTTCCACCAATCAACTAGCCACTGGCTAAAGGCAAATTTACACACATCTATTCTACAACTGTCTTTCCTCAATTTGAATCTGTGCCCCCTCAGGTTCTTAGTCTGAGCAAGAGGAAGAATCCCATCTGCATTCAGCTTACTCAACCCATTCAAGGCCTTATACATCTCAATCAGATCACCTTGCAGGTGCTTGCTCTCCAGATTGCAATTTACAGAACTTAAGCCTTTCTTGGTAAGAGAACTTTGTTCCCCTGACCAATCTTGTTGCCCTTCTTTGCATTCATTCTGGCAACTCTACATCCTTCCTAAAATAAGGCCTCCAGACCTGCACACAGTATTCTAGGTGTGGCCTGACCATTGCCTTGTATAATGGGATAATCACCTCCCTATCCCTGCTAGGAAAATTCTATATATCATTGACAAGACTCCATGACCTGCTCTGGCAGCCCATCTGCCTACTCAGCAAACTTCATATTCGACTGCACAATTACCCCAGGTCTTTTTCACTTTACACTTCCCTGAGTGTAGTACCACACAGTTGGTATGTTTCTCTTTGGTTATTGCTACCCGTATGCAGTACTTTGTATTTGTCAATGTTAAGCTTCATTTGCCACTTTTCAGCCCATTTGCCCAACTTATCTAAATCCAGTTGGGGTAGCATAATGTTGTTAACAACAGTAGTTAAGACTGGTATCTGAACCATGCAAATTAGGTGGGCGTGGCTTCACTGTAGCTGCCTGCTGATTGGCTGTTGAGTTGAGAGGGAATTTTTTTTATTTTAGTTATTATTTTGCTTACTAGATGGCCCTGCATGCTTTTCTTTTCTTAATATTATTTATTTTCTGCTGTGATTCAAACCCATGTCTTCCATTGCAGCTGTCTGTTCACTGGGCTACTTTTAAGTTTAGTGTATGTGCATAAATGAGGCTGATATAGGTATCAGCGTGTGAGTGACATCAAGAGACCTGTATTCTGCAATGAATTGTGGGTCCGGTGGTTCTGCTTCGCAGAGCCCTGTACCGAATGTTGTTTATTTCTTCTGGTTGGGAAGGTACCTGTAAGAAAGTTTTTTTTTATTTTTTTATTTCCAGCATTTGATGCTATTGGAAACATATACTGTGTTATTGTTAGTCCACTTTGCTGACGAAAAGTTGAAAGTTGAAAGTAAAGATTTTTCTATTTTATTTTATGATGTTTAAATATATATTTCTTAACCATAAGTTAGTCTGGTTGTGGCTCCATCTGTTGGACCTTTTTGGAAGCTGAAAATGAAATTTTTTTTTTCCATCTTATTCTAGAATGTAAAGTTGTATTTTTTATTTCCTGTGTTGATACTTTTCGTTATGTGTTCTATGTTTAGATGCACACTTTACTGTTGAAAACCTGAAAGGTAAAGATTGTTGTATGGGTTCTATATTGTTTGATGTGAAAATTTATTTTTACCAATAAGTTAGTCTATGAATGGTGGCTCCATCTATCGGTCCTTTTTTTGCAAGCTGAAAATGAAAATTTTTTCTCTATATTGAAATATAATGATTTTACATTCTAAAAAGTAATTTCCCAAAGTTATTTAAGGTTTTAAAGCTATTGATTAATTGTAAAATTTTAAAAAGTTATTTCTCCAGTAGCTAAGAAACAGACAGACACAATATTTACAATATTATTTTTTTATTGGTACAAGATTACATGGCTAGCTACAAAAACATAAAAGGTTAAACTATTAAGAGAAAAAAGAATAAAAATTCAACACAATCATTTACATAATGTACAGTTTTCTAGCTGAACGGATATACCATATATTTCAATGTGAAGGTGCAATTTAGTTCTTCGATCATCGAACATACTACACTGAATATGCCATATACATTGAATTCCGTTTTTATCCCTTCTTTCTGGCATTTAGCAGAAAAAATTTGAACGCAACTATACAGCTCTGCAGTTCGCAGAAAATGTTCATCCACATCGTTAAAAAGTACATTGACTGAGTTTGTAAACACTCCTGATTTTAAACAGTCTCTAACACAGTCTAAGTGTTCTAATATAACAGTTTGCATCAGTAGAAATGCCGGCTTCTCACTTTCTAGACAGAATCGATATCTGTGATTCTAGTAGGCTTCAAGTTCCGAAAAATGTAAGCTTAAATTTACCTCAGGTTCCAGAGAGCTGCGTTGCCAACACAAGTCCGCAGTACCATGTTTGGCGCAGATTCTGAGTCTACGCAGATGGATATCCTCTTTTGCTCTGGCTCTTACGAAAAGCAAGATATCTGACAATTTCTCCTTGAATTCAGTCCATTGCCATTTCGATAATCATATGTATGCATTCACTGTTTCGAAAGTCACATATGACTTGAACTCGTAATAAGAAATTCGCACTGTTCAACTATTGCCCAGCCGTCTATAGAAAATAACATTCTGTTTTCTAAGATCATCAAACTTTGGACAATTCATTGTCATCTCTATAAAATACTATTGAAAAGGGAGAATATTAAAAAAGCACGCTAAAAACTCACCTTTCACTTTAAAATCCCAGTCAAACTTTCATTATTAGTGTTTCATTTTCTTTCTACTGTACAGTATCTCTTTATAATCTAGCAAATATCAGCCCTGATGTTGACATTTCAACTCCACAGGTACCTCTTCTCCATGTGCTTAATGTAATATTATACTGACGATAAAAACAACCAGTAAGTATTCACATGCAGAAAATATATATACAGTATTTCGATTTTGCAAGTTGTTAAAATATTAAAATCAACCCTAGAAAGCCACAAGAAGCATCAGCCTGACATTGTATTTGATGAAATTTTAGAAGAGCCCAAAATTGACTTGGATTTGGTAGTCCAGACATTTTTCCAATAAAGAATCATATTCGCCCGAAAAAATTTTCGACTATGTTGCTGATGAATCCCTAATAAATTTGAAGACACAATTTAAGGTAAATTTTTTCTATATCTATGATGAAGTAATCATGTCCTAGAATAAAGAATTATGCAATTGCATAACCACAATAAGTTATTCAATTTTCTACACGATGTGAATAACATTAAAAAAAAGCCACAAGAATAGAGAAAGCAGCATTATAGTAAGATTAAAAAACTCATTTATCGGTAAATTTGATCCCAACTCCAGACTATCTCTACTCATAAATGTTTCTGTATCTTAAAACCTTAATATTTCTGTTTCTAAATTCCTTAGCTTTCACAACGATGTGCTATACATCAACATTATCCCATTTATTACTTGAGAAAATTTCATTGATTACATGATCATATTTTCCACAATGCGTATTCATAACTGGGGAAATGTTTTATTTTATTTATTATTTTTTTTTAAAAGCTCATAACACGTATCACATGCAATGAATATCTTTCGGTCGTATCGGGATCAACAGTACCCTTCCATGCAGTGTTTCATTAAAGGTATGGCGATGGATTCTTTCAAGATGATAACGTAACTACCCAACATGATTTTATTAATTTATTTCCTCTTTTACTATGGTGTTTTTCTAAAATACAGATTGTTCCTCTATGTTTAGAAGTCAGATTTAAAATTAGAATGTTGTTAAGCACGGGTAAAAGCAAAACAACGCACTGGTGGCAATAAAACTACATAAACGTTGATGGGGAAGGAAGCTGTGGTTTTTTTTTATTAGCTCAGGTGTCCGGCTTTAGGTTAGTCAGAATTAACACTGAAACACAAGATATATCGATACCGCGAAAAAGTAAAATTGTATTTGTACTTGTAAAATTCATTGTAGGAATGACAGCAAAGTCATGTGTCGCGTATAGGAGGCCTGTTTCAACATTTACATATGGTGTGAATACAAACGCCATGATTTTCTGGGCGTACTTTACAAAAACGTACTTTCCGTTCCCAAAAGAGCAGCTTTGCTTTAGTTGAAAAACGAAGTTGAGTAAAACTGGCTTTTCAACTGATAGAAGGTGTGCGTTTAAAAAACATGGGAAAATTTATTATTATTATTATTATTATTATTAATAGCCATATGGTGCAAGGAAGCCTGAGGCTTATGCTGCACCAGGAAAAAAAAAAAAAATTTCCAAGTTACCCTGAGAGAGAGAGAGAGAGAGAGAGAGAGAGAGAGAGAGAGAGAGAGAGAGAGAGAGAGAGAGAGAGAGAGAGTCAAAAGTAGAAGGGAATCACCAAGAAAATGAAGAATGATGATATCCAGCTCAGGACCCTGGGTGTGCCAAGCCCATACTCACCATATGTGAGCCCCCGGGGTTATTTTACTACTTAACAGGGTCGAATATTAAAAAGCACGCTAAAAACTAACCTTTCAATTTAAAAACTCAGTGAAACTTGCATTATTATTGTTTCCAGTTTATCACTTTAACTGGAAAACAAAATGAAAAGTTCACATGGTGCAAACTAATATTTAGTTGAACCGCCTCAGGCCCTGGTGACAGCAACACACAGTCGAGGTTTGACAAGATCAATTTCTGAAGATAATCAACGGATAGCTCGTGGTTCAAAAGACAATATGTGGCTTCCTGAAGTTCACGAAGAGTTTTTGGTTTCTTTCTAGCAACTGCAAATTCCCCACAATAACAACAGTTCTCTATAGGATTCAGGTCTGGGTTGTTTCCTGGTCAGCTAAGAGTTGTAATGGACCATTCTCCCAACCATTTTTTCACCTGTAACAAATATAAACACATTGCTGTCGAACCTCTAAAGCAGAAATGAAGTTAAAGTAACTACAGAAGTGCCTACTTACACTTTTCGCCCAATGACAAGGAGCAGAGTCATCCTGAAAGATGCAGTTACTTGGCAAGTTAAAATGGTCTCTAATGGTTGGAAGGCATCCATAATGGAACTGTCTGCATAACTCATAGTGTAAAACCATAACTGCCAGCCCACAACTTTCTGGAGTACCTTGTAGGTGTTCGCTGGGACACCTATTGCTGCTAGGCTGTTACGTGGGTCTTTGGCACCATACCCGTGGTTGACACGATGATCGTTACATGTTGCATATGCCAAATCTCTTTGATCTCTTGTCTTAGGTTCATGTATTTCCTAATTTTCCCCATGGGTTTTCTGCAGGTTGCCAGTGTTAGGTACCGCTGTCAATCAGATAGGTAGCCTTTTCCTTCTTGTCCACAAGGGTTACGTCCAGTCTGTTGTGCAGGATTGTCCTATACATTATTATGGTGTGGTCCCAGTACAGCTTTTGGGTTGGGGTCTCTAGTACTGCTTGGGGTTCGTACTTGTAGTACGGTACACTTTCTTTGATCAACTGGTATTTCCTTGCTAGCTTCTTATGTATTATTCTGGCTACCTGGTTGTGTCGATGAGTGTACTCAGTCTGGGTGATCACCTTGCATCCCGCGGTGATGTGTTGGATCGTTTCTGAGGCCAGGTGGAATCGTTGACATGTGTCATCGAACACCCCGCGCTCCTTAGCGATATATTTTCTGTAGTTCCTGGTGTTGGTTACCTGGTCTTGGATGGCGAGCATGAATCCTTCAGTCTCAGGGAAGAGCGTCCCGCTCGTGAGCCATGCATTGGAAGCAATTTTATCTATGTGATCTTGATGGAGATCATTGTAGTGTCTGCCATGAAGTGGCTTCTCTGCCCATCTTTCTAGCTTCGTTTATGCCTCCTGGTTGGGAGGAGACACCTTGCTTAGGTTGAGTGGGAGTATAACACTTCTCTATCTTCCTTAAAGACTGGTGGAGTGCTGCTGTTTGTTTCTGGAAGTAATCCTTCAGGTTAGCAATTGCTGTCTCCCTTTGCTCAATGAGATCTATCAGGCCCCTTCCTCCTTCTTCCCGGGCAATTGTCAGTCACTACATGACAAATTTAAGGTGGTGTTGGTGGCTCTTGGTCATCATTGGCCTTGTCTTTCTCGTGATATCCTCCAGCTCGGTGTTAGTCCAATCTATGAAGGAGTATGTTAGCATGGGGACTGCATAGGTGTTTATGGCTAACTTTGTTCCCTCCATTCAACTTTGCTTTCAGCAGGCTTCTGAGTCTCTGATGGTATTTTTCGGTCAGGCAGACCTAATTTCCTTGTGCTGTAACTGCTGACCCTGCATCATTTTCAAGTATTTGTTGGCCTCTCCCTCTGCCATGGCTTCGATCTCTTTACCACTCTGCAACTGGTAGTTTTGGTTGACTAATTTTCCCTGGTGCAATCCGTGGGCCTTCCATTTGTCTAGACCAAATTCCATTCTAATATCATTACTGAATTCTTCAGTGATCTGGAGTAGTTGCTGAAGGTGCTTCTTGGTTCCCGCGTGCAGCTTGATGTCATCCATGTACATCAGGTGGGTGAGGGTGTACAGGTTCTTCCTTCCTTCTTTGAGGTTATATCTGTACTTGCTACTGTTGAGTATGGTGCATAGCAGGTTAAGTGCTAGACAGAGCCACAATGGGCTCATAGCATCTCCCTGAACGATTCCTATCCTGATGGGGATTGGCCTGGTTGTGATGTTTTCGACCTTAATGGTGATATTCCATTTCATCGTCGTTTCTCCTAGGAAGTTTGTCACTAACAGATTGACTTTGTAGATGTTCAGCGCCTCTATTAGCCAGCTATGAGGCATGGAATCCATGGGTTATTATTATTATTGTTGCTCTTATATTATTTCTCCCTGATTGGGGGATTACACTCCGTGACGGGTACTGCTACCAAGTACACAGGGTGGTTGTAATGTCTGATGTTACTGTTGGTCGAGGAAATCTCTGACTATTCTACAGGTGTTCAGGATTACGACTTTCTGGAGTTCCTTGTAGGTGTTCTCTGGGACACCTATTGCTGCTAGGCTGCTATGTAGGGTCTTTGGCACCATACCGGGTGGTTGACACGATGATCGGAATGGTCGATACTTCTTGGATATGCCACATCTCCTTGACCTCATGTCCCAAGTTCGTGTACTTCCTAATTTTTTTCTCATGGGTTTTCTGGACATTGCTAGTGTTGGGCGCCACTATGTCAATCAGGTAGGTAGCCTTTTCCATTTGTTGTCCACAAGGGTTATGTCCGGTCTATTGTGCGGGATGGTCTTATCCGTTATTATTGCGCGGTACCAGTACAGCTTGTGGGTTCAGGTCTCTAGTACTGCCTGGGGTTCATACTTGTAGTATGGTACAGTTTCTTTGGTCAACTGGTATATCCTCGATAGCTTCTGATGTGTTATCCTGGCTACCTGGTTGTGTCTATGAGTGTACTCAGTCAGGGTAATCACCTTGCATCCTGCGGTGATGTGTTGGATCGTTTCTGAGGCCAGGTGCATTGTCGACATGTGTCATGTGACCTTTGCGATTACCTGGTCTTGGATGGCCAGCACGAATCCTTCAGTCTCGGAGTGTCCGACTTATGAGCCATGCATTGGAAGCAATGGTATTGATGTGATCTTGATGGAGGTCATTGTAGTGTCTGCCGTGGAGTGTCTTCTTTGCCTATCTTTCTAACTTTGTATCTTGACCTATCTGGGAGTGAGGGTTCCTTGCTTAGGTTGAGTGGGGTATACCACTTATCTATCTTCCTTATGGCCTGGTGGAGTGGTGCTGTGTTGTTCTCGAAGTAATCCTTCAGATTAACTATCGCTGTATTCTGTAGCTCTAACAAGTCTATCTTATTATTATTATTATTAGCCATATGGGCAAGAAAGTCTGAGGCTTATGCTGCACCAGCCAAAAAAAATTCCCGAGTTATCCTGAGAGAGAGAGAGAGAGAGAGAGAGAGAGAGAGAGAGAGAGAGAGAGACAGAGAGAGAGAGAGAGAAAGAGAGAGAGAATCAGGGAATCACCAAAAAAACGATGACATCCAGCTTAGGACCCTGGGTGTACCAAGCCCATATTCACCAGATGTGAGCCCCTGGGGTTAATATATTACTCATTGCTGTAGATTTATTTTATTTTTTATCTATTCTTTGTGTGTGCGGTAGCACAGTGTTATCGCCATCATCCTTTCCCCACATTGGATGGAAAAGTCACGAGTTCGAATCCCGTCGATGGCAAAAGGAACTTTAATGGGCTTTTTCAGTCCTCGGCTGAGTTGGTTGGTCTCAGGCGTAGAAGGAAAAGTTTATTCCCCAGAAACTTTTTTTCGTCCGGCAAATCGACCAGAGAACACACGCAATTTACAGATAAAATAAGGATAGGGATATATGTAAACATTTATGGGGGACCCTAATATCATAATTTTTTTTTTTTTACAATTCTTTTCATTTTGTTACAATTTGACAGAACAATTTGTAATTTTATTATTCTGACATCAGCATTTCTTTTATTGAAAATTTGTTGGTGGATCATTTACAAATCGGAGAAAGATATAATATGAAAAATTATCATATGAATTTGCACCAATCACTCAGAACTCTTCAACTTCCTTTCTCTGAAACTTCTGTGATCAATGGCTCAGAGACACTAAATATAAGAACTGACTCTGCAAATTAGATGGTGATTATTTAAAATGTTTTTTTGTAAATATGGTACATGCACCTTGACTGCCAAATTTAGTGATATTGAAAGGCATCGTAATTACAAATTAATCACAAGAAAGATGAAGAGGCCTTTAGTTTTCAGCATCAGAGTTTTTTTTTTTTTTTTTATGAAAATCCCAAACACGAAAGGTATCAAAACCTATAGTACTTAGTACCGTGCATGGGTTGAAGGAAAAGTATGGGGAGAGGGGGATGCCGGAAACTTTGCTCTAGAGACTAAACATGGGTTTCACCACTTCAGGCCTCCAATAAGCAAAGTGGTGGTATTTCACCGGTTGATGAAAGTCATCTACCACCTATTGCCATACAAGAAAATTGGAGATACAGAAGGTGCAAAGGCAGAAAGCAGCATAGCATTTTCATAGTTATGCATTTGGTAATTGATCATAGTTGATCACAGCTGTGCACTGTGCATTCGGTAGTTGGTCTTTTGAGTGACATTTGCGAATTTCGTTTTTCAGACAATAGGGTAAGTAAGGATTTCAAACTGTGAAGAACAAAATGTACTTCAATAATATGCACTGCTATAGCACCACATCTCGTGGATAATTTAAAACTTGATTTAGGAAATAGAAACTTCAGGTTAATTATTAATGAAAGTAATGACATTAGTGTTATAAAAATGTTGGGAATTGTAATACGGTACTATTCGAAAGGGGCTTAGAGGGGAACAGGTATCCTGTGTGTTATCAGACACTCAGTCTAAAACGCTGATGGATCCAATATCTTTCTATTACAGAAGATTTACGAGAAGTCTGGTTGGCCTGCCTCCCTAAAATCCACTCATGCACACATACTTGATGGTAAGCTCTGTTACATCACCAAGGTGGCAACGAACGTGTAGAGTGGTTCTCTTCAAGACGCCTGGTCAGTGTGAAGAGGAAAAGACCAAACTCTCCGGCATATGACAGCATGACAAAACAAATGGCCCTTAGTCCCCAGCGGCTTTCACTCCCCCTCTTACGGCAGCGAGAGGATCAGAGCGGAAGCAGAGGGTGCTAAGAATCTCTGGGTACGACCAGACTGCCATGCACGGAAACTGAACTTGGCCTGTTACAACGTAAGATCACTCATCGGTGCAGACAGGATATTAGAGCTGGAAAAGGAATTAGAAAATGTGAATTGGAATATCATCGGTTTGGCTGAAACAACAAGAAGAAATTAATCACTTATAAGTTTATCAAGTGGAAATCTGCTGTACACCAATGGAAACAGTGAAAGGAGTGAAGATGGAGTTGGGTTTCTGTTCTATAAAGATTTAAAAAACAACATTTTGGAATTCAAAAGTACATCACCAAGGGTGTCAAGGCTAACACTCAAGATTTCTAAGAGGTACAAGCTAAAGGTTATAATGATTTATGCACCAACATCGAGCCATAATGATGAAGAGGTTGAAGAAATGTACACCGAAATTGAGTCTTCTAGATGAGCAGAAAACCCACTACACTATTAGTATGGGGGACTTCAATGCTAAGGTTGGAAAAAGACAAAACAGTGCAGAAAGGGGAACTATAGGAAATTTTGGAATTGGTGAAAGAAATGAAAGAGGCGAAAGACTTGTGGAAGGATTGTCAGTAATGAACACTTTTTTCAAGAAAAGGGTGAACAGAAAGTGGACATGGAAGAGTCCAAATGGATTGACAAATAATGAAATCGACACCATCCTCACTAACAGAAGATATATTGTGAATGATGTTACAGTCCTGAAAAGGTAAATGTTGGAAGTGATCACACAATGGTAAGATGTATACTTGATATAGATGTAGGAAAGGAAAGGAAAAAAACTGACTCGAGTAAATAATACAAAGGTCTTTGAGATAACAGAAGAGGAGAAAAAGCAGTACGTACTGGAACTTAAGAACAAGTTTGACCTTCTGCAGACTGCTCAGGACCAAGATATCGACGAGGAATATTACAACTTTCTGAAAGTGATAAAGCCCAGGAAACCTATAGGGAAAAAGAAATCCAAAGAAGAAAAAATTAGTCAAGAAACACTTGTTATGATGAACCGAAGGCGAAAAATGGAGAGCAAGATAAACACTGAGAAGGAGAAAATTGAGTATACTGAGTTATGCAAAGCCATTAGAAAGAGTCTCAGAGAGGACATAAGAAGATTTAACACAAGAAAAGTAGAACAAGCATTAAGGGAAAACAAAGGATTTAAAACAGCAGCCATGAGCAGTAATACAGAAAGACAAATGATACTGAAACTGAAGAATACCGGTGGCCTACTTATAAACAGCAGAGAAGGCATAATTCGAATAGCAGATACTATAGAGAATTATACAAGGAGCGAGGGAATGATGCCAGCAGTGGGGAAGATGGATTGCAAATTCGCAACACATACGACATACCCGATATTCTTCCTGATGAGGTAGAACATGCATTGAAGAAAATAAAGAATCAGAAAGCCCCGGGGGAGATGAAGTTACTGTAGAGTTGTTAAAATTGGGAGGAAGAGACATAACACAAAAACCAGCAAGGCTCTTCACAAAGTGCATTAGAAAAGGTGTGACACCTAAGCAGTGGAATAATGCAATCATAATTTTGCTGCATAAGAAAGGAGATAAACCAGAAATTGGATATTATAGACCAATTAGCTTGTTATCCCAAATCTATAAGTTGTTCACAAGGGTCATTACTAACAGATTAAATACTTGATGAGAATCAACCGAAAGAGCAAGCTGGCTTAAGGACAGGATTCTCAACTTTGGATCACCTTCACGTAATATCACAGCTAATGGAGAAAGCAAATGAATATAAAACACCATTATGCCTGACATTTGCGGATTATGAAAAGGCATTTGACTCCATACAGCATAAGGCAATGTTTAGGGCACTGGAAAGACAAGGCATAGATACCCCACATATTATGATTTTGAAGAAAATATATGAGAATGCTACATCCTTTATTGGACTAGACAAAGGTGAAGATGGATACATGAAATTCATGAGTTTGTTGGTAGTAAATGGACGGCCAGTGCTCAAAACAGAAGGAACTGGAAAGTTGCTGGAGAGGCCTTCATCCTGCAGTGGATTGAAAATGTGGCTAATGATGATGATGATTCGAAAATCAAGAATCGATTTGTGATAACTTTTCTTGACATAATCGAACTCAATGAATGCATTGCAGAAGAAATATATGAATCTTTGAAATCACACTAAGAAATAATGGATTACAGTTGCTGCTGTTGTTATATGGTATTTAGGAGCATTAGCAACTAAGGCCATATTGCTCCAGGATATGCGGTGGTTATTTCCTGACCTCTTCGCATCCTCCGTATTTGGTGGTCACGGGCTCAAAACCCGGGCTAATGAAGAAGCGTGTACTATGCACTGCTACTCCTACCCACCTGGCTACGGAGGCGCCATTACAGTTGCACAAACTTATTGCACTTGTACTGAGAATGCATTCATAATGGTTTAAATTAAGAATGATGTATAAGAAATTAAAGGCTGAGATTCCCTGTCTGCATCTTATCAAGTGTGTAAACATTCACTCCAACTAGCGGTGTCGATGAGTGCCTACCACGAAACAGATTTTCTTATTGTTCTCACACCCACCTGTTAAACACTCTAAATATAAGAAGTTTTATAGTTTAATGAATGGGGTTCCACATTTCATCGCTGATAAAGCACAAAGTGCAGTTATTTTATAAATTTCATTATTCTACAACAGTAAATTGAACAAAACATGCAAGAAAATTTTTTCTAATCATCTGTGGCTTTATAATTTATTTTTAGAATGTAAAAAAAGAATAAAAGCACACAAAGCGGCCACGCTAAAAGGAAGAGGAAAAGAGAGTCCACAGGGGCACTAGATAAAGAAATTTTCTAGTGCAATAAAATCTGCCGGGTATTTGCTGTTATTCTTGATTGTACACCCGATATCGGCCATCAGGAACAGGGCCAGATTAAGGTATTCCTCTGCCAGGGCAGAAAGATTATTTTGGCGCCCTTTGCATAACCTAGAAATCTGGGTAAAGGCACCGACTCCGAGCTATAATCAGCTTCTGGAGCATCATCACTGTCCCCTTCCCCCAACACCAGGTGGAAAAGGCCAAAGTTGGAATCCCGTCGATGACGCGAGGAACTTTAATGGGTTTTTTTCAGTCCGTGGCTGGGTTAGTCAGTCTCAGGCGTAGATTGAAAGGTAATTTCTCCAGAAACAGTTTTTTCCCCACATAAATTGGAGTTTTTCGTCCAGCAACAACACGTAAATCGACCAGAGAACACACGCAATTTACAGACACAAAAACACATGGGTAGATATAATCAATTACAGGAGACCTTAATAAATATTTTTTTTCTGAAGCCCCTGTAAGAATGACTTAATCCAGCACTGATCAGGAACAAACATCCCGCACAATTAGATACCTCTCCAATGGAACGTTCTCCAATACGCCAGTCAGTGTGTATGAACAGTTCATAAAATTTATTAATGTAAAGAGCAGTACTGGAGAAAATTTGTACAATGTGCTGAAACAGAAATTCGAAATATTAGGATTAGACATAACTAATATCCGAGGGCAAGGTTATATTACAATGGAGCTAATATGAACGGAAAAGTTTCAAGTGCTCAGGCAGGACTTTTACAGGAAAATTCAAGGACATTGTTATACCATGTGCTTGTCACAGTTACAATCTAGTTCTAGAGGACATGGCCAAAACCTGTCCTCATGCAATGACCTTTTTTGGGACAATTTGGCGTCTGTACGTACTCTTTTCAGCATCAACAAAAAAAATGGTCATTTTCCAAAAGTATGTGAAGAGTCCTTCTGTAAAACCTCTCTGTGAAACGAGGTGGGAGTGTTGAATGCAGTGTAAGGTATCAAGTTGGTGATTTTGATGATGCACTTTTGGAAATAGCATCAGAAGATGCCCAAGCAAGAAGTGAAGCTGAATCACTAGCTAACCAGATCAAGGAATACAAGTTTCTTGTTTCTTTAGTATTTTGACATGATTTTTTTGTTTCACGTAAGTAGAGAACTGCAAAGTGATTCTACAGATCTTGTTCTTTTTTCTTTGATTTAAAAACCTTCTGCACTGGATGTCAAAGTATAGAGAGCCTGGCTTTAAACAAATCTTAGCTGGTGCCACAAAATAAATTATTATTACCCAATACTGATTACATAAACCTGTATTTGTGTCTGTAAATTGTGTGTTTTCTGGTTGATTTGCCTGTTTTGCTGGACGAAAAAAAAAAAGTTACTGGGGGAAAAACCTTGCTATCTGCACCTGAGACCGACTAACACAGCCACGGAGTGAAAAAATCCCATTAAAGATTCGAACCCGGGCCTTTTCCATCCGGTGTGGGGAGGACGGTGAAGTCTGGAAAAAGAAGCTTTTCCCGATTAAAGTTTATAAAAACATAATTAATTAAATAATAAATATTTAAATTATAAATTATTTAATTAAAACATATCTAAGGTCGATAACGCTTCAAGAGAGACTCACCAACCTTGCTATTGTATCCATTAAAAGAGAAGCAGCAAGGAATTTAAATTTTGAGAAAGTCTTCAAAGATTTTGCCGATAAATGGGCAAGAAAAATATCCTTCTGATTAGTTTTGTTTATATTATCAACATTTCTGGTCAATTGTTAACAAATTGTAATAATATAAAAATAATAAACAATTATTTCAAAATATTGAAGAATCAATATTGAATTTTTCAAGGGTCAAGCTCCACTACGGTACCGTATTTGCTAAAGCCGGCACTGACAATTATTATAATTATCTACTGACATCATGCACAGAAGTAATTGTTTCGTGTGCGATAAATCTGGAGTTCGATTGTACCGATTTCGGAAAGAACATTTAAGGTAATTTGTCAGAATTGATAGAACCAGGAAAATGTTTAATGAAATGTTTAAAAAAAATACTTTATAGCTAATTAATAACTAATTCATAACTTATTACATTAATTTATATGAATAGTGTATTGATATTAATCGAATAGTTTATGAAATAATTAAATTATTTCATAAAAACTTCATGAAATATGTCATAGCATCTTTAGTCTCATTGACAAAGTGAAAGAGTTATGTTATTGTTGTTGTTATTTAGTTTTTAGGAGCATTAGCAACTAAGGCCATATTGCTCCGGGAATATGCGGTGGTCGTTCCCTGACCTTTCCGCATCCTCCGTATTTGGTGGTGATGGGATCGAACCCCGGTCTAATCAAGAAGCGTGTGCTACGCACTGCTGCTCCTTCCCACCTGGCTACGAAGGCACCTGAAAGAGTTATAATCGCCCAGGTACTATGAGGATATGGATATTTAGATGAAAATGTATTGGCATGTCCCGAGGCGGATTTAACGGCGGGCGCACGCGCACCGTGGGCCCCGACTTCTGAAGGGCCCACGCAAAACCCCAACAAATTAGTTGAACATATTAGTTCAACTAATATGTTCAAAACTTTGTGATTATTATTATGCTATTATTAATTATATTTTACATATATTATATTCAAATTTTATTGGAAATAAAACATTAATAGTACACAATATTTTTTATTTATTTAAAAAAAATGGTTAACATGTATTTTTATTTTCCCTGTCTCTCTCTCTCTTTTTTAAGGGGCCCAATATTTAACCCCAAGGGGCTCACATCTGGTGAGTATGGGCTTGGCACACCCAGGGTCCTAAGCTGGATATCATCATTTTTCTCTTTCTTGGTGATTCCCTTCTATTTCTCTCTTTCTGGGTAAATTGTTTTTTTTTTTTTTTTTTGCTTGTGCAGCAAAAGCTTCGGCTTTCTTGCACTATATAGCTAATAATAATAATTTTCTTCTGCACCCGGGGCCTCAACTGACCTTAATCCGCTCCTGGGCATGTCTCAGGTTACCTAGCTAGAAATATTTTAAAGAGCAATAATTGTGAAACATGTAAAGATGTATTATTAGCCCCAAAAGATCATGATATGGACAAATTGTTGTTGCATTAAAGATGTTAATGTGAGAGAGAGAGTATGGATTAAAATGACCATCAAACGAATTGTTGAATACAATGAGATATGTATAAAATCTTTTGCCTTTCTGAAGTCTATTTGGTATTTCATAAGGAAAAATTTCTACAAAAACTTTATGCTAAAACAAGTTTTATTGACATAGAATGATTTGGGAACCAGGAGTACCAAGCACATGTGCAAAAATGCTTATTCAGTCTATCTTGTAAATTATGTTAAAGCAAAAAAGTGAAAAATATGAATTTGGCTTGCCTGTCCAGTCAAGCATGAAACTCCCTTCAAAAACTATTGAAACATGTTAAACACATATAACTGGGAAATGTTAAGCATGTGCTGTGAAAGACAGAGGGGAAAATTGTCATGATTTTTCTTTTTTAGAGATCACTTGTATCAAAGCAATATTAATTGATCAATACTGAATTAACTGACCATTCTGAACTACATATACCTTAATGATAAATAACATATAGCTCCATAATTCGGTTTGAATTCTATTGTCTGATGAATTCCACATTGCTGAAGTGACTGAGACTATTGATACGGAGCCTTTGGTTTCATTTCCTGGTGGAGATCTGTTGATCGATGAGGATGACCAAAACTCAGCATTGAAGAAAATGAAAAATGGCAATACAAAAATGACTCATCAACCATATTTTGGAAAGTCTGTCACTACTCTTAATCCTATCATGCTTCATATTTGCAACTTATCTCTGAGACTGGACATTTACCCAAAGGATTTCAATCAGGTTAACATACTTCTGGTATTCAAAAAAGGTGACAAGTGTGCTGTATAAGATTTCAGACCACTCCCCAGCAAAAAAAGCCTTTCTAAACTATTTGACACAGTAGTGCATAAACAACTCTTCAATTTTTTTCAAGCCTTACATACATCAAAATCAACATAGCTTTGGTTGCGGAAAGTCAGTAATTGCTAATTTGATACCCTTCTGGCAATATACATCCAAAACTCTCTAGAGCCATCTTAGATTAGACACTGCTGACTTCACTAAGTAATTTGGTAAAGTACCTAGTGAACAACTCATTGAACAACTAAACATTTTTGGTATCTGCGACAAAATGCCCTTGTGGCTAAGGAGCTATATAATCCAACATTCCCACAGTGTCATCATCAACCAAGTGAAGTCTGAACCTTTTACCACACTCAGTGCATGTGTATGTATGTGTTTGTTGGGAGCCCTATTGCTGTCGTGTAGGATCACATTGCTCTTGTGGCTAAGTAACTATATAATGCAACATTACCACAGTGTCATTGTCAATCAAGTGAAATTTGAACCATTTATCCAACTCAGTGCATGTGTATGTAAGTTTTCTCTGGGAGACCTATTGCTATTATCTAGGGTCACATTGCTCTTGTGGCTAAGGAGCTGTATAATACAATGTTCCAACAGTGTCATCATCCACCAAGTGAAGCCTGAACCATTTATCCAACTAAGAGTAGGCACCTGCGAGGATCTGATTGAGGTGTTATAAGGCCTTGAATGAGATGAGCAAGCTGAATGCTGATAGGATTCTTCCTCTTGCTCAGATTAAGAACCTGAGAGGGCATAGATTCAAATTGAGGAAAGACAGTTGTAGAATAGATGTGCAGAAATTTGCCTTTAGTCAGCGGGTAGATTGCTAGAACAGACTTCCATCTATTGCTGTGGAAGTTGATAGCCTAAATAAATTTAAGGCTGAGCTGGACAGGCATTTGGAATGAATGGAGGGGTAAAATGGGAGGGTTTTTTTTGGCTGATGCTGCATAAGCTTGCTTTCTTGCATCATATGCCTGTGCTAATGCTAATATGTATGTTTGTGTTCTCTGTGAACATATTTCTGCTAGGCTGTTATGCAGGGTCACATTGGTCTCGTGCGTGAGAAGCTATATAATGCAATGTTCCCACAGTGCCATTAACAATCAAGCGAAGTCTGAACTTTTTAACCAACCCAGTGTATATGTTTGTGTGTGTTCTCTAGAAGCCCTATTGCTGTTAGGTTGGGTCACATTGCTCTTGTGGCTAAGTAACTATATAATGCAACATTACCACAGTGTCATTGTCAATCAAGTGAAGTCTGAACCTTTTATTCAGTAAGTATATATGCATTCTCTGGGAGACCTATTGCTGCTAAGCTGTCATGTAGGGTCACATTTCTCTCTACAGTTTAAGGAGCTATATAATGCAATGTTCCCACATTGTCATTAACAATCAAGTGAAGTCTGAACCTTTTATTCAACTCAGTGTATATATATGTATGTGTTCTTTGGGAGCCCTATTGCTGTCATGAAGGGTCACATTGCTCTTGTGGTTCAGGAGCCATATAATGCAACTTTACCACAGTGTCATTATCAAACAAGTGAAGTCTGAACCATTTATATAACTCAGTATATAGGTATGTATCTATTCTCTGTGTACTTATTGCTGCTAGGCTGTTATGTAGGTCACATTGCTCTTGAGGCTGAGGCTATATAATGCAATGTTCCACAGTGTCATCATCTACCAAGTGATTTCTAAACCTTTTATCCCACTCAGTGCAGTACTTCACAAAATACGAAATGTCAGCTCTACAGATTATGAAATCAATGATTGGATTATGGACTGGGACACAGTGCTTTATTATTAGTAGTATTGTTGTTTTTACATTATTACTGATTGGGTGGATCCACCCCACGACAGGTATTGCTACCAAGTGCACAGGGTGGTTGTTATATGTTGTATTACTGTAGATCCAGGAACTCTGACTATCCTATGGGTATTCAGGATTGCAACTTTCTGGAGTTCCTTGCATATGTTCTCTGGGAGACCTAGTGCTGCTAGGGTCTTTGGCACCATACAATTAACACTAGACACTACTTCGGCTATTATGTTCTGGCTCTCCAAGGGGCGTGATATCTTCTTGGTTATGCAGCTGGTCAGAATCTTGTGTGTCATTGGGATACAACTGATAGGCCTGTCAGGATTCTCTTGGGTCTATATGGAATTGTTATTTTTATTATTAATTTATTTTTGTTTCTTGTACTAGGCATATAAGTCTTTAGTCTTGCTTTTAATTTTATGAAATAAATCGGCATGCCCTTTTTATATATATTGCAGGACATTTAATGTGAAGATATTACTAATCAATTTGTATTGGACTACATGTAATTCAAATATCTTTCATACGTAATGAGAAAATTCATAAATAAAAAGAATTTTAATTATATAGTGTGATGTTTTTTTTTTTTTTGTTATTGTAACACTAAATCAAATAGTAATCTAAATGAAAGAATGCTAAATTCCTTTTGTTAAAGAAAATAACTAGCTCAGCAAAAAAACGGTCAAAATTTAGTCACAAAGAATTGTCTTCCAAATTTTCCATTAATTCCAGATTACTTGTATTTCTGTGAAGTATAAAAAAAAAATGTATTCGTGGCTCTGGTTAGCAGGTAAATAATGCAATGTTCATAGGATGCCAGACATAAAACAATAAATAAATAAAGGAAAAGAATTAAATAAAAATTAGAACCAACGTTAAAAGCAGTTCAATCCATTCATTACATCGAAACCTAAAACAACAGTTGAGATTGGTCAAAATGACAGATATAAATTTATGGATTTAAGGTCAAATAAGTAATATTTTAAAATATAATGGCCATTGCCTAAAATGCAGCCTAGAAGGATATTAAGATAAGAGTGATGAGTGCCAATTGCAATAAACATTAATAAATACAGAATTTTACGTAAACGCTACTGGGTTCAGGTGGGTGATAATAAAAGGTTTCAATACAGTGAGACAGGTACACTGGCCTCATTGTCCTCACAGAATTGTACTGAAACCTGCTATAATTAGCCACCTGAACCTAGTAGTATGTATATACAAATCTTATTAATGTTAATTGCAACTGGCACCTTAACCTCCTCCTAAGCTACATTTTAAGTGGATGTTTGGCCATTAATTATAAAAACCATAAACAAATTAATTTATTACTTATTAAATAATTTTCTTTATGTGAAAAGAAGTAAATTTCCATATTATATGGAGAAACAAATCGAAAATATGTGGGGAGAAGAGGGGGGAAAGAAAATACCAGAGGGGTTAAAACTGAAGATAGGGAAAATGGGAGCATTTGACATTACCACACTGCTACAATAACCATTAATATAAACTTGCTGAAACCTTTACTTATGTTATGTTTCACTATTCTTCTGCTGTTCTTAGGGGCCTTTTTTTTTTGTGTTGGAATAACAATTAATTATGAAAATTTCATACTAATAATAATCAGCAAATTGATATATTGTCCAAAGCAATCACAAAACTTTAGAAAATGCTCCAGGAACTCTTTGCAATGTTCCGGCCTGTTTTTATGTACTGAAACTGGTGGCTCCACTGTCTATGTGTTTTAACATGTAACCGGAATTAACATTGTTGTCTATGGGAGTGTCCACTCTGTATGTTACTACTCTGTGTCCAGATCAAAGCCAGAGACCCCTGGCAGGCTACAGATGACCAAAAGAGATAACTAGCCATTGTTAACTGTACCATCTATTACACCAGATGCTTATTACAACGGCCGTTCAGATGGGCAAACATAGTAAGCCACAGTGTACTCTGAATCACAGAGGTTAACAGAGTAGTAACATCTTACTACTCTGTGCTCCAAATAGCAGAATGTTGTCACAGTAAGCATCCTAAGTCAGCTGAAGCAGTCACAGGTTGGAGCTGATGTGTTTTGAATCGGGGGCGTATAGTAAAGGGAGTCCTCGGGTAAAGTGCATATCTTCTCCGTTGCACAGAATAGTAACTCTGTGTTCTGTTGTATATGTGTTTGTGTATGTCCATATGCAAAGATGAGGAGTAAAATGCAACAATTCAATTGTAACGTATAATAAATGAATAAGGTAAAAATTAATAAAATTGAAATTTTTTTATTATTTTAAGTTTTTATAAGTTTTTGCTGATAATTAATTGTGAATTTGATTAGTTAAAAAATGTGGTAATCCTGTAGTTTAGTGTCAGGAGTCACTGCCAGCTCCAACCTGTTGTGAATCATATTCTGATGGAGTAGTTCTGACTTATTATTATTAGCCATATGGTGCATGGTAGCCTGAGGCTTATGCTGCACCGGCCAAAAAAAAAAAAAAAAAGAAAATCTCTATTACCCTGAGAGAGAGAGAGAGAGAAGTAGAATCACCAAGAAAGAGAAGAATGATGATATCCAGCTCAGGACCCTGGGTGTGCCAAGCCCATACTCACCAGATGTGAGCCCCTGGGGGTAATTTGACTGAGCATGCGTGACACTCACTGTATCTGAGTATCTGATAGTCTATATACTGTACTCGCAGTATTTTTTATTGTTTCTCTCTCTCTCTCTCTCTCCCTTATCTGTATTCTGGGAAAATAGCTATTTTAACGTGTTTTCAGAAAGAATAAAAAACAATTTCCTGACTACATAAGAATTTGATTATAAAAATAAAAGTAGATAATTATAAAAACAATAATGGAAATATGTAATTATTATTAATTTTAATTAATTATAACACTGACAAAAATAATATATATATTTTTTAATAACCGCACATAACCTAACCTAAAAATAATAATATGACTATATTTTGTGATTTTTTGTAATAATTTGTATACATCACACATTGCAGTGTTACCAATTAGCATATAAAACACACTTGCCTTTCAATCGTATGGGCTTTGTCCTTCTCTGTGGACCACACACCGTTCTGTCATTAGGTCCTTCTGTGGAGGAAAAAGCACTTATAATCAGAATGGGCCTGTATACCATTTATTTAAGTACAAAGGGACAGGTGTTAGTGTGTGTATGTAATCTCTTGTTTCTGCTACACTTAAGATAACCTTCACAATCCGCCTGATATGCTGATGCAATTCGGCATAGTCAGTTCTGTATGTTCTGGCATAGTGCTTGGGCATATGTAGGAGACCACAGGTGGCGCCTTACCTAAACACTATGCCTGCTTAGAAATCTGGAATATGCGATACTATACTATAGAATTACCCAGCAGTTTTTCAGGTAATAGGAAGGTTCACGAGAGCACCTCCCCGGCCCCATACAATAATAAGTAATTATTAGGAAACTTCAGAGTAATTGGTTGGCTAACAAAGCCAGTACAATAGAATGAAACTTTCGAATTATTCCATTGTTTCAAACAATGGACTTATTTGTTTGTAGATCAATCGAACGAACTCAGTTCGTTTTCCATTCAGATAAAGACCAACAATCAATCAGATACACACTCAGTAAGCTGCTTATGTACATAACGTTATCAGGGGTTGCTGCGACCCTAAGTGCCGCTAGTCGGCGAAATAAAATTTACCGCCCTAAATATTTAGATTAAAAATAAAATAACGGCTTAAATAGTTACTTTTAATTTATTGAAAAAGGAAAGAATTACGTCTCACCTCATATATAATATAATGAAGCAACAAACAAAAATAACAAAATCATTCTGAAAATAAACTTTAAATTTTAAATCACAGCTAATGTACTCTATTCAATGACAATAATAAAATAAAAGAAGATATTTAGGTTAAAAAAAAAAATCAAGTTTATGTTTTGTTGTTTTAAGAGATGGAATTTATTAATTGTTTCATTTATATTTATTTGTTCCAAAAGATAATTTTCTAAATTATTGCCAAATTAGAGAGTCGTGGTTGAGACACTGTCGATCACATACTCTTATTTTTTTTTAAATTCCGTTCAGCTGACGCAACTGCTACATTTGCAAAAGTAACTGCAAACTCGTTTTTTTAAAAAAAAAAAAAATATTGTAACACTTCATAAGGAGTTATATTGTCTTTGATATTAATTTGAACTACTCTAAGCTTAAAATAATGTTAAACGTCAATACCAGACTCATTACAATCAATGTCGCTTAATTTACTATGTAAATCTTGGCAATGATTTAATAAATCGTCATCTGACCATTTTTTTAAATTCAGAAATACAAAACATTTTAAATATTTTCAGTTAACGAGAAAACTGTTGTGTCCACAATTTGGAAGAAAAAATTAATTTCAAAATTTTGTTGCCGATACTGAATAACTTCATCTTTACTTTTATAATAGAAATAACTTCTTCTTTTTTTTTTTTTTTTTTTCCAATTTGTTTTTACAGTGCTTAATTCTGATAGTAAAATCGAGATTTTTTTTTTTTTTTTGTCGAATGATTCCTGTGCTCTATTTTCTTTTTAAAAATCCATGATATTTCGTAGACATTCACGTCTCAATCATAACAAATTTAGGTTTTTTTTGGAAAATTTTACTCGCCGGATTAATTTTATTCAAAATATCATGTCGAATTATAATTCTGTATGAAACTCATAAGACATTGATTTAGCATGATTCCTTGTATCCATGTCTTTATTTTCGTCTTCAGAGTTCTTTTTTTTTTTTTTTTTATTTATGAAACCCCTAACACCAGAGATGTTAAAACCTATAGTATTAATACCATGCATGGGCTGAAGTTTGAGAAGATGAAACAAGATACCTGTTGACATTACACTTAAATTTCTATACATTGCAATTTTCAGGAAAAACTTGTGAAGGAAGGTTGTTCAAGAAAACAGAAATTGAATGACTAAATGAGGAAGAAGAAAAGTTGGTTCTGTGAGTTTTAAGTTAGACTGTGAAAGGGTGTTGACTGGTTGTGGCACATATTTCCAGTGCTTTAGAAGAGAGGCTGTAATTATAGAAGCCAATTTAGAAGAACAGTGCCCATAGAAGTATCTATAAAAAAGAAATTCATGTGTTGTTTTGGCAGCCCCCAGGGTTCCCCCATTAGCTGCTATTGTACTTCTTGTACACCAAGGCCGGCCATTTGTATGGAGCATGTTGGGTGTGTAAATGTCATTATGTGTTCTGTTCTTATATTGTCCGGTGGGAAGCTGCAACACCTGCTCACCAGGTCCCATCCACCACGTGGAGGCGGCCAGAATCTACTATCGTGTTCCTAATCTGTATCACGACAAAGTCATGAGAGAAAAAAAAAAAAGGAATGCAGCAGAAACAGAATGTCTATACATGGGCGTGTGGAGCTCACACCTCACGAAAGAATGCCACCCCTTTGTGTTCCCAGGCATTACTAGGTAGTAGATGACTCATCAATCGGTGCAATACCGTCATTTTCCTTATTGATGGCTTGAAGTTGTTGTTGAGTTTTTAGGAGCATTAGCAACTAAGGCCATATTGCTCTGGGGATATGCGGTGGTTATTCCCTCACCTTTCCGCATTCTCCGTATTTGGTGGTCACGGGCTCGAACCCCGTTCTAATCAAGAAGTGTGTGCTACACACTGCTGCTCCTGCCCACCTGGCTACGGAGGCGCCCTAAATGAAGTGCCCCAGCTGAAAACTGCAGTGCATTATTTGATGCAGTTTTACATGCTCTCACTATAGTCAAAAGCATGACTATTTGAACTGATAGTAATGTCTTCTGGAACTTAACATTAGTAATCCTATGATGCCACACTGAGGCTGCATACGAAATAATAGGAATAAAAAGTGCCCTATAATACAGACTTAAAACACGTTTTCCTAGTCCCCAGTCTGATTTAATGATACGGACAATAGATGTTGTAAACGTTTTAATTTTAATACTTATATTTTCAAGGTGTACGGTAAATAACAACCTGTCGTCTTTAATTATTCCTAAATACTTCACCTTAGATACTAAGGGTATTTGTTTACCATTTATATGTAACTTAGGGGGCCTACCATAATCTAACTTCCCTCTGAATATCATCATTACTGTCTTAATAGATGGTACTATGAGTTTATTGTTTTTAGTCCATTCAATGAAGGTGTTAACTACATCAATTCATTTTTCTTTCTATTTTCATTCTAGAGTTTCCTTGAATAGAAATAACCAAGTCATCAGCATAAGCCACTTTGTGGCCTTTGTGCACTCCAGTGACTCAGTTTGAAACCATTGATTAAGAACTAGGTTCCAGAATACTGGACCTCAACTTGACCCTTGTGGACACCCCTCTATCTATAATCCCTTTTATACACTAAATGTTGAGATCTAACCAAAATCCTTCTTCCACATAAATAATTTTTAACAGTGTTATATAACAAATCAGGACAATTAAACGCCCGCAGAAATTGAAGGACGCTCTCATACCACGCTGTGTCGAAAGCGCCACAAACAGAGCTAACACATATTTACTAGAAGAAAGCCTACAATAAATTACCAAGTCATTTTTCGTTAGTTGAAACATGTTTTTAGTCATTGAAGATCGACATTTTGGATTCCTTGTGAACACGTGGAGATATTTTCAGTTTAATGCAAATCCGCGATACGTATTATCCTTTTATTTCCATAAGAACGATAATAAATGACATGTAACTTTACTTGTTGATTTGTATTGCAGAGGTACTCACTGGTTTGCAAACTGGACTTAAATTTCTTGAAACAGAAAAGGTAGATTTCCTTTTAATTTTACAGTTAAAATTGAAACATTTGTACATTTTCTTGCACAGTTTCAGTTTTTTTTTATCAAGAAATTTATTTAATGTTGTTTGCTTGCCTGTTTTGCTCGTTGTGTATTTAATGAAAATTTATTCTTTTAATTTTTAAATATTGAAATTACGCAAATTTAAATTTATATATTTAATCCCGTAAAAGTTAATTTTTACCTTAGAAGAAACAGTAATAAATAAATTAATTAATCTAAACAGTAGAGATCGGTCATAAACTCACATGTACATATTATATATATATAATACATACATGAATGACAAAAAAAAAATCCTGTACGTCGTTCTCCGGAAGACTATATGATCACACCACATCGACTGGACAGTACTGATCAGACTTCAGACTCACGGTTCATAGAACAACCAGTTCTAGCGTTCAGCTTATCGCGAATCAAAATGCAGCGTTCGCACGCATCACAGTATATCTCATTCGTTGGATCTCTTTATCTAACACATTGTACTTTAGTAAGAAACGTTCAAGTTTCATTGCGAAATTTATATTTTTGTTTTTAAATAAATTTTAAAAGAAATCTATTAATTTTAAAGATTGCTATTAATATATATTTGTAGTAGCAATGAGTAAAATAGATATTATTTCCCCCCCCCTTTGATTATGCCATTGTTTCATAATATTAGGTGTATAAATTTAACGATTTTTTATTATGACATTTAGAAAAAAGTACTGGAACGTTTTTCCAGTGCGTTCCGGCCCGAATACACCGCTGAGTATATTAAGATTATTAAAACACTTAAATATCTGAGCGCCTCCCTAGCCAGGTGGGCAGGAGCAGTAGCACCCGCTTCTTGATTAGACCGGGGTTCGAGCCCGTACACCACCAAATACGGAGGATGCGCCAGGTCAGGGAATGACCACCGCATATTTCCAGCACAGATAAAGGGTGAGGGTTGACGCCAGGAACGGCATCCGGCCGTAAAAATTGCATGCCAAAACAATAAAAACGCTGACCCCATATAATAATTGAAAAGGTGAGGACAAAAAAATAATTAAATAAAATAACACTTAAAATATTTTATTATGATTTTTTGCAAATTTTAATCTGTGATTTTGATTTCATTAAACTGTGATGTCAGTAATGTGGTTTTTGTGAACTGATTGTATTCTATTAGTATATATAAAAGTTGTGTTGTTTATTCATTAATATGACATAAAACATTAACATTATCATATACTGTTTGCATAACTGCAATGTACATGTTACATGTGTTCAAATAAAATTTTAATGTTTTTTGTGGCCGTTTTGATTACATGAAAAACATTTTTTAGTGCAAAAACAGTTTCTGAGATATAGACTCTTAACGTTGTTTTTTTAAATACAATCGGTATGTCGGGATTTTGTGGGGCACCGATATATTTACTGTTTTTCTCTTAAAAAGAAAAAAAAAGGATTCTCCTCCCATGCCATGCTCATCTTCAATAACACTGATTTTTTCTAATTATAACTTTGACCTTTATTCTTTCTTGACATTGGTATATTACATTTTTGCTCTCAGTATTACTTTTTTTCTGATCAGCTCCCAATTCATTATAAATTCACTCTATCCTAAAATATTATTTCCATATCTGGGCTGGTGTCCCTAAAACCCCTCTTAAATTTAATGACCCCCCCATACTTAAAACTCACTTGATTCCCCATCGCACAGACGTTCAGTTTTGGCTGCATTTGTTTTCTACAAATATTTTCAGGACACTTCTGAAACAGAATCTGTGATTCCACCTCTTTCTTTCAAGCGAATCCAAATTTGTGCATCAACTAGTCAATATCCATTTACTGTTCAACTCAAAACACACCAAAGAAACTTATCCTTTTCTTTATTTATCCCTTTTACTTTGGTTACAATCTTCTTTGGCATTTTTTATTAAAAATTTTATATCTATAGAAATTGAAGTCCATCATCTTTTATCCTACAACATGGTGCTTGAGTACTACAGGTTCCAATACCTTTTGTGTTTAGGGTCATTAAAAACTTATAAATGCATAATCGTTGCTGTTGCAGCTATATAATAAAAAGTAATACTCTATACTAGCATAGTACTGCTAAAGTATATTCGAGCTATACATATCTACTTGTTCACACCTGTGAATGAAATATTTTAATTTTTTTGTAAGAAATGTTTTATTAGTAGTAAAACATCAAAAAATTAGGGTTTAACAAAATTGTAAAAATCTGTTAAAATGGCCTTTACATTTTCCTTCAGTGTCTGTTTATAAAGCTTTTATAAATAAGTTTATGCCAATTTAATAATTGGTGATGCTAACAACTTTGCTTGGATTTCACACAACCTTTGTCATATTTAACATAGTTCTTGAATACAAATGATCAGTTCTAAAAAAATCTAAAATTTTATCACTGAAAATGTCATCTTAAATTTGAATATACACAATACATTAATGAAACAGTTAAAAGTTCTTTTACTTTTTTTTTTCAGCACTTCAAATATTTAATTTCTTATCCTACAGAACAAAATTCAGAAACCTTATGTCTGATATTTTGAAATCAGGAAATAATTTATAATTTTCCACAAAATACTTCTTACTTCTACATAATTCTCGACAATAACTGACAACATAAAGGACCAACCTAACAATATCAATGTTTTCTCCCTCATCTAGATGTCTGTTAGGAAGGCCAACGCCACCGTCAATAACCATTATGGCTCTTACAAAAAAGGAATGTGCTCATTTTGGAAAACTGTTCTACCAGAATAATAGTACTACGTGAATATCGGAACTTAAAGGTTTGCGTAAAGAACCTTTGACGTCAGTGGGGCTTCGGAAAACTAATAAAGAAATTTGAAGCGACCGGGGAGTTAGGTGTAATTCACTACCTCCGTTCCGACCACGTATCGGAACGGAGGTAGTGAATGAAGTGGCGGTTGCAATGGCCTACAGGTTAGAATGCGAAACACTACCAGTCAGTAATACCATAGGTGTGTCAAGAGAATTCAACCTTCCTTGGTCTACTGTACGTAAAGTGCTTCGAATAATTTTACGCTGGTTACCATACAAGATTCACGTAGTGCAAGAACTAAAGTCTTGTGATCGGCGAATAGACTTTGCTCTACGATTTCTGGCTCGTATGGAACTTGAGGATACATGGGCTTGAATGATCTTGTGGTCTGATGAGGCACATTTCACTCTTCATGGGGCTGTAAATGCACAAAACTGCCGAATATGGGGCATCTGCTGTGCATGAAAGACCACTACAAAGTCCATACGTTACAGTATGGTGTGGATTCACAGCAGAGTTTATAATCGGACCATTTTTCTTTTAAGAGTCTACACCTCATGGCACCCCCACCTACGGGGTACGGTAACTAGTACACGGTATTGCACTCTTCGGGAATAAGAGATCACATTATTCCCGCTCTGCAAGAAAGGCAATGCTTAAAGACCGTAGTTTTCATGCAAGATGGTGCCTCTCCCCACGTTGGCCGACAAGTGAAGGAACTGCTCCGTTCAACATTCGGAAATGATCGCATCATTTCTAGAGACTTTCCGCAGTTCTGGCCAGCCCGATCAGCAGATCTCAATCCCTGTGATTTCTGGCTATGGGAATACCTGAAAGACAGAGTTTACCGTGGCTGCATACAGACGCTTGTCGATTTGAAAGCAAGAATTAAACATCATGTAGCCAACATCCCCCAATGAGACGCTACGCAAACTGTGTCGCATGCAGTCCTCCGTTTTCAAAATATCATCTCAAGTGAAGGAAAGCACACATAGAACAATATCTGTAGATTTCTAAGTTATGATATTAAAATCTAATCCTAAGTTAAGTATTCCATCTCATGTTTACAGTGCCAATTTCTCCCCTGGTAGTGAAAATTTTAACTAATTTTTTTTCTTCAACAAATCGCTTCCCCATACCCTAAATTCTCCGAGCATTGTAGACTGCTTGCAAGGAGAGCCCAGTGGCGTAGCTACCATATATGCAGACAAGGCAAATGCCTCCGGTCCCTTTAGGGGCCCGGCGTCTTTGGCTGTCTCCTCTTTTTGCAATTTTCATTAATTAAGTAGGGGCCCGAACATGTTCTTTGCCTCCGGGCCCGAAAAAGGGTAGCTACGCTACATGGTATTACTAATAATTTAGATATAAGTTTAAGGCTAAGAAATTGGTAATGACTGCTTTGATGGATAAATGGTAGGCCAAGATGGTGCAGTAGTGAGACTGGTCAGGTTACCCGCTTGTTTCTTCCAGATGTTAACTTTATCTTTGATAAAAAAAAAACAAAAAACACCTGGTTGTTTCTAGAAATGGAAACCTCGTATTTTATGACAGGACATGGATATTTTAATTACAAACTGCATTATTTTAGGTTAAAACCTAACCCGTTTTGCTACTGTACGTGTGTTGAAACCGGGGATTATATATTGTATGATTGCATTATTTATGAGCAATACAGGCAAAATTTAAGAAAATACCTTGCAAGTTTGGTCTTTAATAAGCAGAGACAGATGTCTTTCCTTGTAATGTCAACTTCTGCTCTTGCAGTGCAGTAAAATGTATTTATTTTAGTTTATTTATTATTATTTTTTTTTTTCCTGGCCTGCAGTTTCAGAGTGACTGTAGGCGGGATATTGTATCCCCAGTTTGGATTTATATTCCAGCAGATATGACTTCTTATTTTTTATTTTATTTTGTTTATTTATATATATATTTTTTTCTTTGCTCGCTCTCAACTGCAATCTGCATGCTGGCTAAAATGTGCACATTGTAATTGATAAGAAGGATTGCTGGCATCCAATTTTTTTTTTTTTTTTTTTTTTTTTTGCCTGCTCTCGGGTGTGAGCGACCACTGGTGGGTGGTGGATTTCCTGGTGCTATTTTAGCACTAATTTAGACCTCGGGTGGACTCCTTGTGCCACGGACTGGCATGAGTGGTATTTGTCCAACTTTGTGGCTACCATCTGATGACAGAGGCCTGGTAAATTTACACTTACACATCAGGCCAATGTGTTTAAGGGATTTTTTTTTTTATATGATAATTGGTGGAGATGTACGAATAGTCCTGGTACCACTGTGGCACAGGTATACATAGAGTGGCGGACAAAAAAAACTGCATCACCTTAAAAAAATTAACATTTCTAGTGAAACGTATAAGATATTGTTTTATTACATTCATTTTGCTTGTTGCAAAGCAAAGGTATTGCGCCAGATAACGCTTCTGTTGCATCAAACAGTAATTGTAAGATATTGCATCAGCCGTTTCTATAAATACCGCGTTGGAAGGGTATACACGCTAATTAGTCTCCTTTTTTGCGGAGGTGTCAGCATGGCTCCATATGTTCTGTTGACACCAAGCTGTTGCTCTGTCCCAGGTAGGGCTTTCTATGCATGCTATTGCTGATAAAATAAGCAGTCAACAGTATCGGGGAGTGCTGAAGTTGAAGCGTGAAAACAGTGATGTGAAGAGAAGACCTGGATCAGGCTGTAAGAGAGCGAACACACCTTCCAAAGTTCGATATTTGAAATAGATATGCCTTCTTAATCGCCATGCTAGTGCTCCTGATCTAAAAGTGAACTTTGAGATGGCCTCTGGTGTTGAAACAATTGTGCGAACTATCCAAAGTCTGCGCGAGTAGTACGGTGGGATCATCACTGTCCTCCCTATAGCTTCATAAGGCAACCCTTTGTGCCATTCATTAATTTTGTTGCCCTTCTCTGTACTCGTTCCAACAGCTCTACATCCTTCTTAAAATGAGGCTCACAGAGTTCTATACAGTACTGAAGATGTGGCCTAACCATTGACTAAACATATACAAATAGATGTATACATGTGGCCTAAACATATACAAGGGGATGTATACATGTGGCCTAAACATATACAAGGGGATAATCACCTCCTTATCCCTGCTAGAAAAATTCCTGTATATCATTGACAAGACACCATGAGCTACTCTTGCAGACCATCTGCACTGCTCAGAAAATTTCATATCTGTCTGCACGATTACCCACAGGTCCTTTTCATTCTCTACCACTGTCAGTGTGGTACCAGAGTTGATACGTTACTCTGGGATTACTGCTTCCCATATGTAGTACTTTATATTTGTCAATGTTAAACTTCATTTGCCACCGCTCAGCCAATCTGCTCAAATTTTCTAGATCCTGTTGCAGCAGTGTACTGTCATTAGTGTCATTAACGACCCTGCCAACCTTCGTATCGTCTGCAAACATGGACAGTAAGCTTGATATACCATCATCAATATCATTTATAAATACAGAAAACAACAATGGACGTAACACTAAACCCCTGAGGGACTCCACTAATAACATTAGTCCACGAAGAGCAGTTCCCATTGATTACCACTCTCTGCCTTCTCCCACTCAACCATCCTTTTATCCATAGCAGCAATTTCCTTCCAATGCCACACTGCTCCAATTTGTGCAGCAGTCTTCCATGTGCAACAGTATCAAAGGCTTTTCTAAGATCCAAACATATGATATCAAAGTTATTCTTTGCATCCAGTTCCTTTGTGACTACGTCATAGTATCCAGTCAAATTAGTCAGACAAGACTTCCCATTAACAAACCCATGCTCTGTCCCAGCTATAACTGAAGTCTTGTCTAGATGATCCTGCAATGCTTCTTTAACCAGTTCCTCCATTAATTTCCCTGGAACAGAAGTTAAAATAACAGGTCTGTAATTACCTGTGTCTCCCTTTGATCCTCCTTTGTGGATTGGGGCCACATTTGCACATCTCCAGTCCAAGGGTACCTCCCCTGAGTCCAGGGAAGCTCTCATAATTATGGCTAAGGGTTTGCTTACTTCCTTTGCCGCCTCCTTTAATATAACTGGATAGATTCCATCCACCCCAGGTGCCTTTCTTGTGTTTATATTCAACAATTTCTCCTCCACTTTACTCTCAGTTATTACAAGATTATCTAGCTTACTGCCAGACTTGAATACACCTCTGGCATTGCCCTCCCTGAATAACTCCTCATGTGTGAATGTCCATGCAAAATATTAATTTAGTTTGTTAGCTACCTGACCAGGATCATCAACAGTTGAACCATCGATATCAAGTGGACCAATCTGATTCATCCCCTCCTTTCTAGAGTTTACATAAATAAAGAATTCTTTGCTGTTTTTCTTTGCATTCTATGCCAAAAATATCTCGTAATCTGCCTTCGCCTCCCTAACCTCCTTTGTAACTTGGTTACAGACCAGCTTTTATCTATCATAGGCTTCTGTGTCATGTTAATTTTTATGTATTCCATGCATTTTTCTTCTCTGTCACATGTCTAATTAGTTCATCTGACATCCATTTAGGCCCAAATCTTGAAAAATATTTCTTTGTTGGTATGAAAAGCCTAGTGGCTTCCAAGATTAATTCTTTCAATGCTTCCCATTTTGAATTTGCTGTTGGTAACAACATCAGTTGGTCCCACCGTATAGAATTTAAATAGTCTCAGATCACAGTAGTCACCATTACGAAAGTAAAAATCCTTCCATTTACCCTTGATGGTAGTTACCTCTTTGAGTAAATCCAACTTCAGCACACTGTGATCACTGCCACCTAGTGGTTCCTTTATCTGCAGATTCTTAATGCATGAAGAATCACTACTGATAATCAGATCAAGAGTATTACTCCCTCTAGTTCCCTCCCGAACATGCTGCTGTAGAAAACAATCATCCAATGAATCCACATAAGCCTTGCTAGTATGTGAGTGACCAACCCACCAATTCCAGTCAATATCGGGGAAATTAAAATCTACAATTATAAGACACTAATTTACTGGCTCACTCTATTTCTCTGCTCAATTGCTAATTATACTCATCAGATTCATCAGGCCTATAACACACATCCACTCACATTTTTCCTTCCCCAGTGATTATGTCACATCAAACAGACTCAACATTGCATTGTCCACACACATCAATTGAATGCACTTCCTTAGATTTTATGTGTTTCTTAACTAACAGCATAACCCCTCCTCCCTTCTTGTGCTGTCTATCCTTTCTCTATACATTGTATTCCCCAAATTCCAGTTCTGCACTGCTTATGTCTGTGTCACACCATGTCTCTGATATCCCAACAATATCTGCCTCTGATGTCTTGACTAGCACGTCAAGCTCATCGAATTTATTAACTATACTCCTAGCATTGGTGTACATGCAAGTATACATGCACCTGTTTCTACTCTTAGTTACTCAAACACAGCCCATGTATTTACTTGTTCCACTATTGCTTCTGGAAATTCCCATTGCCTTTCTTTGCAGGCTGCTGCTCAATTGCATTTCAATAGAAGTAGTGCAAGAATCACTTTTACCTCTGTCAGCGGCTACTGTTAATCTATTAGTCCTTGTATCCCCCCCAAGCTAGCAGTTTTCCGACCCACCTAAATGGCGCCTCCTTAGCCAGGTAGACAGGAGCAGCAATGCATAGCACTTGCTTCTTGATCGGGGTCGGAGCCCGTGACTACCAAATACGGAGGATGCGGAAAGGTCAGGGAATGACCACTGCATATCCCCGGAGCAATATGGCCTAGTTGCTAATGCTCCTAAAAACCAAATAACAAAAAAACGACCCACCTAACTCTGCCTCGATAGCATCAGCAAATATTCTTGCACCCTTTCTATTTAAGTGTATTCCATCCCTGTAGAAGCAGTCTTTCCTGTTAACAAGCACAGAACCAGGCTGAGAAAAATTCTACCCTTTGAGCCCTGCACAATCTCTCCAGGGCCGAATTGAACGACAAAGCTCTCATCATATATGCTCCCTCCTATCGTGTCTGGGCAGAATTGCAGACATTTTAAAATTCAACCCTAATTCACGGCTTTTTTTCAGCATTGTCTTGTACTTGTTAAGTAATTCTGCCGGTCTCCTACTATTAATATCATTAGTTCCAACTTGTACAACAGTATTACCCTTTGTTCCCTTAAAGGATGATATCTGCCCTACAAAGTCATCAACCTTTGCCCCTGGCAGACATACCCGGTCCTAGTTGAAGACATACCCTGCTCCTGTTAATTTTCCAAACACGGCTTTCGGAATGTGGTCTGCATGCCTATCGGCTCAAGAAGAAGCCTTTTTTGACCTAACAAATCAGGAAGAAGCGACTTGCCTGGGCTAAAACGCATGTTTAATGGACAAAAGAGCAATGGGACATCGTCATCTTTTCTGACGAATCGAAATTCAACCTGCATGGCTCAGATGGGAAGCGATATGTCAGAAGACGAAAATTGGAGACATACTATCCTGACTGCATAACACCAACAGTCAAGTTCCCTGCCATTCAGATGGTCTTGGGATGCATAACAATCAAAGGATTGGGGCGAATTAAGTTTATTAACGGAACGTTGAATGCAGAAACCTACACTGCTATCTTGGAGGACTGCCTGAAACACGTTATTAGGGATAACAACTCAGACGTCCAAAACTGCATTTTTCAACAGGACTCAGCACCTTGCCACACAGCAAAATTGGTACAGTTTTATGCTATTTAGATTTAATGATGAGTTTGTCTTCTTGTCTCACAAGGCTTAAAACATACTTACACCAATGTTTTCCCTCGTTTTTCTCCCTTAAGGTTTAGTCATAACTCAGAAATGCGGGCATTACAATGTTGGACTGGCCCGGCAACAGTTCACATTTGAACCCTATTGAAAATTACTGGTACAAAATGTCGTTTAAAATTGCTTAGAAGAAGCCAATAAGTAAGATTCAGCTGCAGGAGAGTATTGTAAAGCTGTGGTACCACAGCTTTACAATTGATTAACTCTATGCCAAATCGTTGCAAGGCTGTAATTGCAGCTCGAGGAGGAACAACAAAATATTGAGGACTTATTTTGCTGTTTTACAGTACATAATCCTATTAGATTAACGTGTCATTTCAGTTTGTACACGTAAATGCAATGAAATATATGTTTGGTTGTCGTGATAGCTATTTGCATGATTTCTCATATTTCTATTAATTACGCATGTTACCCTTTGGGAAGATATTTATGGGAATTAGGCATATCAGACAGAGTCTTTTTATTGGATTTCATTCATAGAGAAATATATCCCATCTCACAAATGCATTTCGAACATTTCTGTAACCCACAATGCAGCGAAAAACACATTATTAGCAAAATTCACAGGTGATGCAGTTTTTTAGCCCGCCACTGTATATATGAAGTCTGTGAATCAATAAGTCATTTCTCGTTCTTTCACACCTGTTATATCTTTGTGCTCACCAGTTCCAAACAGATGTACCTCCGCATCCATTGAGAATTGGACACATGTTTATATGAATTTTTTTACTCAGAATAATCGATACTATAACCTCCCAAAATATTTAATGTTCCTCCCGAATCACCCTGTATATATACACTGAGTGATCACTGAATTATGACCACTCCTATGAAAACTGAATGCGACTCGTTGACCACGTGAGGTACGAGATTGCGCAGTTAGTCGACCAAAGTAGCACAGATAAGGTGTCAGTGATTCAGTAGGTAGTAAAATTCCGAGCGTGATGGGTAAAAGAAAGGATTTATCGGACTTTGATAAAGGGCAGATTGTGGAAGCTCAACGAACTGGTGCTTCGGTTTCCCAAATGGCTGAACTGGTGGGGTGTTCGAGAGCTGCTGTTGTTAAAGTGTACCAGGACTGGCGTTAAAATGGTCAAACAACTACCCGATTGCAAAATTGCAAAGGTCAGCAAAAGGTTGATGTTAGTAGTGAGCGCTGGGTCCGACGACTCGTACAGGCTTGAAGACACTGTTGAAGAGTGGACTACCCAATACAACATGGGCCAACCCGGAACCATATCGGGCATGACCATGCGTTGCACGCTCCCACGTATGGGCTATACCAGCAGATGACTCCTACGGCATCCTCTCCTTAACAAGGTTCATCGGCGTAAAAGACTCGCCTGGTGCAAAGAGCATGCAAGTTGGACGTTAGAAGGCTGGAAGAAGTCCAGTCTTCTAACGTCCACCTCCGCATGGACATCCAACAACCCTTCTAATGTCCAACGTGTGCTGGTCGGATGAGTCAGGTCATTTACCACACTGTGGATGGTGGTGTGCGGATTTGGCGTCAACAACATGAGGCTCTTTATCCATCATGCATGGTATCAAAAGTGTAGGCCGGTGGAGGCGGTTGTATAGTGTGGGGCATGTTTCACTGGCAGGAACTTGGACCCCTGGTGCATGTGGAAAAACGTATCACTGGTCTCCGCTATCGTCAACTGCTTGCTGAATGTGTACACCACGCTATGTTACACTTTTTCCCAATGGCGATGGTGTCTTCCAAGATGACAATGCGCCGAGTCATCGGGCATTTGATGTGCAGGAATGGTATGAGGAACACAGTTCTGACTTCCAGCATATCGATTGCCCTCCGAACTCCACCGATATCAACCCCATAGTGGGACACTATGGAAAGACATATCAGGCGTCTGGATACACCAATTACCTCCATACTTCCATTCCTAGCCGCATTACACACAACTTGGTTGACCCTACCTCCCGAATGCTTCCGACATCTTGTTGAATCAATGCCACGTCGGATAGCTGCTGTACTGAGGGAAAAAAGAAGGACCTACGATGTATTAGGTAGGTGGTCATAATTCAGTGATCTCTGAATGTGTGTGTGTATATATATATTAAAGGGGCCTTAAATTTAAATATGCCCGGGGTCCTGTAACATCCTTAATCCGACCCTGCCTCCACCTTAAAATTTCGTCCTTTATCTAAACCTTAGTTTTCTAATAAATGTTCTTAGAATGTTCAAGATAAGAATGTTGCCTATCGCTGTTGGCTTGTATACAAATCCATAGCTTCATTTACTGCCTACACGAAAGCTCACAACAATTACAAAGCAGTTATTCATCAGTCCAAACTCGGTTCCGAACAGGCTAAGAATGGAAAACTCGCTTCTTGTCCGGCGTTACCCCACTTGCCCTAATATCTTAAGCCCTATTTACCACTTGTCCTAATAGCTTAAGCCCTATTTTCGACTTGCCCTAATGGAACAAATTAATGGATTTATCGCAGACCAGATGGGAAAGTGGTGATGTTGGAGCTGTGACGAGGAAATATATTCCCCAGGTGAACTATGCATTGGCAAAAACCGTGGCATCTTGGTTTACGCCTTCTATGTACACTTCTTATTTGTTAACAGGACAGGCCTCACTTAGGGCCAAATTATATGAGAGAGGGTTGGAGACAGATCCTTTCTGTACATGTGGCGAGCAGGAGACTTGGATGCATGTAATTTTTTTATGTCGGGAGTATGAAGACCAAAAGCGGATTTTGATGGCGCATATTCCTGACTTATCATTTGATACGTCTGCGTGGGTAGCACAGTGGCATCGTCACCTTCCTCCCCACACCGGGTGGAAAAGGCCCGGATTCGAATCCCGTCGATGACGCGAGGAACTTTAGTGGGCTTTTTTCACTCCGTGGCTGAGTTAGTCGGTCTCAGGAGTAGATAGCAAGGTTTTTTTCCTCAGAAACTGGGGTTTTTTCGTCCAGCAAAACAGGCAAATCGACCAGAGAACACACGCAATTTACAGACACGAATACGAGTTAATGTAATCATTTACGGGTAACCCTAATACAGTAATTTTTTATCATTTGATACAGTGCATTTGCTTATTGCAAATCGTGACTGTTTTAATTTATTTCAGGAGTTTTCAGCTGCTGTTTTTGGAAGAAGAACTGTTCTCAGAGCCTTTCTTGAGAGGCAAACTTAGTGACTTAATTGTCTTCATGGAGTTTCACTATTTGTTTCTATCTCTGGCTAGCAGCTGGGGTGCTGGATCTGATTCGCGGTGTTGAGTCTGGTGCTCTGGTTAGTTGTCTTTTGCGCTGCGATCATGAATACTCAATTCTGGATTCTGGGGTGCTGGATCTGATTCATTGGGTCGGGTCTGGTGGTCTAAAGGTTCTATTATCCATGGCGTAAAGTTGGAGATTTGCTGGATAGTACCGTTATTGGTTTTAGAGGTTCCAGTGCATGTGAAACAGCAACTGAGGAAATATTCAGTTGACATGTGATTTTTGAAGTTTATAGTTGTGCCATCCAGACTATTGAATATTATTGTTGTTTTATTATATATATATATATATATATATATATATATATATATATATATATTTTTTTTTTTTTTTTTTTTTCCCTGCTGGCTCCCTGGTATGGGCAACCCGGGGCGCGGGATTGCTGGCACTCACTGATATTGCACTACCTCCAGTGGGTGCGGGATTTCATGTGCGAATTACGCTACAGTAAAATCAGACTCAGGTAATTTAACATACTTTTTCAGGACTGCGTTGTGAAGACTACATATTCCCAAGTTCTCAAGGTAGATTTGGGCTTATGCCTGGAAGCTACCCTGAATAAGAGCACACTTGCACAGACACACACACGAGAGTTTAATGTTTGTCAGAGCATATAATTATATGTAAATATATCTTGTATATAAATCATGTATATACTTTTATGTACATAATGTTGAGACTATATTGTGTGTAATTAATAAATGAATGAATGAAAAATTTCTATTGTGTGTATGTAACCGTATCCTATTTTTTCGGAGCGATAATATATAAAAATGGACTTCAAAAACGTAATGAAAAAATTAAACAAATAAAACATCAAAATAATAATCAATTTATTTTCTTTATGCAAATACAAATACAAATGTCTTGATATCAAATAAAGAAATAAACACAGGTTTAAAATACAAATAAAATTTATTAAAGTTTATATTATACTAATCATTTAGTGGAAGAAAGCAACCAACTGCTTGCACAAAAGTGTGTAAATCGATGTCCCCGTTTTGTCTATCTGCTGTTAATTTCATTAATTTGTTATTAATGCCCTCGTATTTAGGTTTTTTACGAGGTGAAAGATTTCCAACATTTACTAATCTTAGTATTCTCTTAAAGTTATCTTGTTTTTTTTTTTTTTTTTTTTTTTCTTTAAGGGGTAATCATCTTCCTTATATTAACATGATGATGCCCCACAAATTTATTTAAGGCATAATGCTATCCTTCCACATGATTTCTTATCCGAGGACCAAAATTACCATGATGATTCCACAATGATGAAAGTGAGCAATGGGTCCAATCCAATTTGTTTCGAAGTATTTTATAAAGACTTCACACTTTTCATATTAAGGATATTCTAACGGTGGACTTTCCGAATGATTCCTTCCTCTAAAAAAACAAATGCTAATCCCACCATTGACTTCACTAATTTTCTGAAAATTTGTTCCTCAACGTATGCCAATTGTAATCCTAAATGCTGTACTTTCCGCAAAATTGCTTGACTGATAAACAGCCCTTAATATCAACATCAGAAAATGTTTCTTCTATGGATATAATCACAGTACTTTCGTAATCAACTCGGAATTTTCTTGGTTCAAACGTTGTTCCGATTTGCAATGCTTTCTGTTGAATTAATCAGAACATGCGATTGTAAGTTGATTTTGACTTATCTGGAAGAAGAATATAATGAAATGGAAACATTTGACCTCTGTGCATAATACACAAGGACCCCGGATCCAGGATAAAAACTTGGCAGCAGTAGCAGCATGCTCTGATGATAGGTATTGGCAGGGCCGGATTAAGAATGAAAGAGGCCACCCCTGCCCATATTTAAATTCGAAGCCCCTGTAATATATACACCGGGTGGTTATACAATAAATTTTCCTGTTCAGGAGACCCTAGTGTCAAAACGGTTAGAGTTAGCGCTGTGAAAATCAGTGGGTATGTCATTAGTACTAGTAACGGCCAGATGGTGCAAGGAAGCCTACGGTTATGCTACACCAGCCAAAAAAATAATAATAATAATAAAAAAAAAAATAATAAATAAATAAAAAAATAATAATAAAATAAAATAACAAAAAAATACATAAAATAAAATAATAAGAATAAAACCAAATTAATAATAATAAGTAGAACTAATATGTAGGTTAGTGCAAATGCATAATTTTAACATAGCTATCTACCAAAGTAGTTAAATTAATTAATTAATTAAATTGGCATCGTTTTGGTTATATCTCATATTGTGATTGCCTTCACAACGAGTTGTCATGGTATTGTACTACCTCGAATAAATAACACTTCACCAATGGAGAAGACTATTGTTATTTATTCTCGGCGGATACCACCACCCAGACGGCACCGTTTTGAAATATGGTACTGGATAAAGTTCTCAGTTATCCTCATACTATCCCTATTAGAATTAGAAAAGAGATAAAGATGTAGGAAGGTGATAGTAGGAGAGGTAGAGGAAGGAAATGCTGTAGAAGGAAGAAAGGGACAGTTGCTCCTTCAACTCACACTCAAAAGCTCATATATTCCTCGAATAGGCAACGCTTCCCCAGTAGAGAAGATTGTTGTTCCCTATTCGAGGAAACTCAGTGGCCATCAGCCCCCCCCCCAGACGGCACCGTGTTTGAAAATAGTATTGGATGAAGATATCAGTTATCCTCAATATCCCTATTAGACCGAGCAAAGAAAAAAAAGAAGTAGGAAAGTGACAGTAAGAGAGGGAAAATATGCCATAGAAAAATGAAAGGGACAGTTAATTGTAATTCACACAAACTCTAAGCTCCATGCCCCGACTGGGCAATGCATCCCCCTGACGGGGACTGTTATTACCCAATCAGAGTCCTGCAAAGATGATTAAATTCTTCCCCCCCCCCGGTGCCGTTTCTGGCTCTTTAGCCTTCATCAGTGGGTAGGTAGGCGTGCTGGTTAGACCAGACGTGCTTTCCAGTTTCCAGATATTTCTATGGAATTAACCCATCAAGGACCCTATATGGGTCCTGCTTTGGAACTACCTAGTGGCCTGTATGGCTTGAAAAAAAAAAAAAAAACGCTGTAATGAGCGGAAAGGGCCAGTCACCCTTATTCACTCATATCTATATACCTCAACCCAATTGGGCTGCTCACTCTGCCAATGACACACTCCGAGGAAGGCCCAGTCCATGTGACCACCAGGTTGGCGGCCGCCTGGAGTAGGCTTGCCCTACATGGGCTCTAGGGTCGTCCCCCTCTTCCACACTCCTTTTACTACATGCAGCTTTCAAAGCCCAGCCGCCGTACATACGGGAGAGAGAGACCAAATGCCTGCAGCTGACTTGGTCCCTTTCCTCTAATAACTAAGCTAATCTGGTTGGTAAATACATTCCCCTAGCCTAGACTGATCATTACCATCTAAACTGCAGATATATGTTGTCATCTATTAGCCGAAATAAAGGTGTGGAAAAACGCCATAATTGTAAAAATCTTTGCTTTCCAAGTTGTAGTAACTCTAGTACCAAAAATCTTATTGCAGCGTGCATCATTCGAAGGGCGCATTTTGACACCTCCGCTGCAGAGCCTTCCTCTTTTTTTTCCCTGATTTTCCAAGCCTGATATTTACAATCATTTAAGAGGAACATCAGGATGCGCGTCGCTCTGGAAATCGGGGCCGGAAACTGTAAAAATAGTACTTGTTCCCTGGTCAAGCACGGTATTCCCATTGTTTTATGCACACCGAGCCAGATGCGCTGAATAACCGGACAAAAGAAGAATGCATATTCCACTGTTTCACACGCCTTACAGTATAAACACTCAACATTCATATGCCCTCGAAATTTGGCTTTATTCCTCTCCACTGGCAAGTGTCCGTGTATTATTCTCCATGCCAGGTCTTTCCGTGACTCATAACCTATATGATGATATAGGTAGTAACCTATATCATCATAGTCGTGTCCAGTCTCAGGCAGCTACGTGGCACCGGTACTGGCGGTACATTCATATCGGATGACTTCCAATATATTTCTGAAATCTTGAGCTTGTTTCCCATGTAAAAGCCCCCTGCAGAAAATTATTGTAAATGTTTGATTATCAATTTATAAAAAGGTGTTATTATTTCTACTGTTGGACCAGTATGTTCCTTTCCTAACAATTCAATAAACCTCCCCATATTATACTTTACTAAGGCAGCTGCTGCATGGGCTCCCCATAGGGCAGTCCGAATGTGCTTTAACACATATGCCCACCTTAACAACTTTAACCGTGGTACTGAATAGCCCCCTCACACTTCCTGCAGTATAGCCTCTGCTGCGTCACTTCTTGCTGTCTGCTGTTCCAGAAAAACTTAAATAGTCTTCGAGTTAACTTTCTCTGCGTGCAGTAATTGAATGATGTAATTGACACCATGTTCATCAAAATCGGTACCAGAATCGTCCACATAATACACACCCTTCCGGAGAAAGATAGCATCCCCAGATTCCACTCTGACAGAGCGTCCTCTCAAGAGTCTAGTAATTGCCGGGACGATACTGCTGGACATTTCGCAAAAGGTACGCTCAGGTGCTGTCGAGACTGTGGTGAGGCCCGCTGGAAATTGTATTGGAACCTCAATTCCCCACTGTTGGCATTTGGTCTTGCTTTTGTTTAGACATAGACCACTAGGTAAACTGAAATAGACCACTAGATAGACTGAAAGTATCCAGCACTCTTTGTAGAGAACTGCTATCCGCTAACGTTAGGATCACGTCATCCGCATGTGCTACATATTTGCAATCAGAGTGTGGGCCAGGAAGATGAACCCCGCTGATGTTTTTAGAAATGGCTAATTGTCCTCTTTTATTTTCTCTGATCTGTAACCATTGATCAAAAGAGTAGTTTGTGTCCCTTTGTACAGACTTATGATAGCTGTTCTTAGCAAAGAATCCATTCGGACTGTATGCAGCAAATTTCTTAGGTACTCATGGGAAAGCTTATCGAAGGCCTTTGCCAAATCAAGTACAGCCACCACTACATTGTATTGTTTCTGCTTACAGTATCCTTGCAAATCTTTTAGAAATGACAGATTTGCCATCATGGATCTTGTTGGAATTGCATATGTTTGATTGGGACCTATAATATGCCCTAAGTGCCTTTTAAGTCGGGCGTTTAGCACTTTGGCATACAACTTATAATCTGTATTAAGCAGTGACACTGGCCTCCATTCACCCACTTCTTTCCCCGTTTTACCCTGTTTTTTAAGAAATATGGTTTGGGCTTCTATAAATTCTTCCAGGACTACCCCTTCTGAGAAAATTTGGAGAAAATGACTGCCAAGATTGGCCCAATTTCCTTCCAGTATTTTTTATAAAACTCCACTGTTAGCCCATCTGGACCTGACGCTTTACCTCCTTTCATATCTTTCAATGCTAATGACAGTGCACTCAACGAGATAGGTTGATCCTCTTCTTGTCTATGAACTGCCAAAAACCCTGGTATTTTCCAGAGCTCTCTAGTAAAGCTGGTCCTCTAAATGCTGTATACATTTGCTTATAAACATGTGCAAAACACTTAACAATGTCACTAATTTTCTGATATTGGTGTGGGCATTCCTGTATTTGATGAATTAGACTGCTGTCTCTGTGTGATCTATTGAATTGCTTGAAAAAGAAAGCAGATGACTTATCTGCTATAACATATACGCATCTGGAGAGCGTTTTCTGTCTGCCTCTCTAATAGCGACAGAATTTCCTTTTGTACTTCCCTTTCTCCCACTCCATCCTGACAAGATTTTAGGAGCCTCCGAACTTCATAGAGATTCCTTAGCTCCCTCCTACTTTCCAAGTTCTTTTCCCTTGTTAGTTTTTGAAAAGCTGTTTTTATTGCATTTTTGTAGTTCGCCTAGCTTCCTTCTGTCCAGTAATTGGAATTTCTCAAATGCTGCGTTAATCCTTTAATGTCCTGTGGGTCACCTTGCAAGAGCACCGGTTTTAACCTCCAGGTGCCCTTCCCCTGTTCTATAGTTAAACTTAATGGAAAGTCCATTATGACTAATTTGTGATCTATTATTGCGCGAGGTCCCGAAATGTTAATATGTCTTATCCGATTTACCTTGTCTGCCATCTTGCTTGGGACATTGAACCGGTCAATGCGGGTCCCTACCGTTCCCCTAGACCAGGTTGCACCATGACTTATGGGATATTTCTTTCCCCATATATCTATCAGGTCGTGCTTTAAGCACAAACTTTGAGCTCCAAGGAGCCCCTGTGACTCTTGTTGGATCCCCCGTACCTGTCTTGTCAACTGTGTCTAACACACAATTCCAGTCTCCTCCTAGTATAATCAATCGGGCCTCCAACATAAAAAGATGTAAGCTACTAAATATCCGCCTCCGCTCTGGAGCGGTGTTTGGTGCATATACATTCATCAGTCTTATTGTGTGCAACCCTAGTCTCCAGCCAATGCAGATTATTCTCCCTTCTATGTCCCTTTGAAGATTGCAGAATTTTCCTATAATTGGCGGTAAGACTATGATGCCTACCCCCTTGGCATTCCTTGAGCCAAAACTCCAGAAACTTAGACATTTGTATCTGTTCTGGAAATTTCGCAGTAGTACACTGTTAAAAAGTGACTTTCTTGAATGAATAAAATATTTACACCTAGTAACAACATGCTTCTCCATACATGATGCTGAACAAAGCCTCATATATTCCAAGTGCCAATGATTACCATGTAGATACAATTCGTTTTACCTTAGAAATTTTTATCTATTGTGTCAGAGATATGCTTAAAGCATACAAGGTCCTGCCTAACTCTTGTCCATGTCCTAATAACCATGAAATTCGGGAATTGATTAGCTGCTGAACTATTCCCAGTAACGTCTGTCCCACCAAATTTCCAAAAAATAAGTCCCTCCACATGAATTGAATGTTGCCTACTTTGCCTTCCTGGGTATGCTCTAGCACTATTCTAGGCTTCAATAGCTGCTGCTCCCATTCTGCTAACTTAACAGTTAATGTTTCCAATCCTACTGGCACATGTTTCGTTAAATGTTCCTCCCCCAGTAACTTGTCACTTCCCTCGCTTAATGCCCCTCCTGTTTCGGAGTCGTCTGAACTTAACTCATTCAGATCTTGTATTATGTCCTTTCCCTTTTCTACAATTTGCCTCTTTCTTTTTCCTTCTCCCCCTAGATTTTCTTCGTCTTTGTTTTCCCCCCTCTTTCGACCTCTTGCTATTTCTTCTGTTTCCATTAAATTGGAGGTATCATGTTTTATATCTATAGCCCCTTTCCCCTCCTCTGTTTCTGTAGTTAAATTCGCTAATTCTATTGACAATATCTTTTTTATGGCTCCCAAGTGATACACCCTCCTGTGGCCTTAAAATGACCATGTTTCCCTTTTTCGAATTCTCTTCGCCTCGTTTTTCTTCCCCTCCTCTGATGGCATCTGCATATGATCTAACTGAGCAGCTGTCCGTTTTGTGGCTTGTTCCCCCCATATTTATTGCATGCTTTGGAGCAGTCCCTACTAATGTGCCCCACTTCTTTGCAATTAAAACAACGCCCTTTCGTGGAATTCTCACCTAAATGATCCAAGCTACCGCATTTCTTCTCTACCCCTCTGCAATTCAGTAGTCGATTCCCCATAACATAGATAATATTTGGAATCGGCTTTCTCATTAACATTTGCACTATAACTTTTCCCGTATACAACTCTGGAAAGCCCTCTCACGCATGCATTTCTATTCCCGAGACTTAACCATATGCTTCTAATGAAGTTTTTAGATATGTATTCCGCATTTCGACTGGATACCGGTCTAGAGTGATGTATTTTCTGATACTACCCACCAAATGAGGGTGTATCACTTGGTTTTCAAAAGGGAAGCCCCTCAGCAATGTGTCTCTTGTCACACAATCTTTACAAACTACCCGTTATTTCCTCAAGGGAAGGAGAGTAAACCCCTGCAATCTGGATAAATTTACGCATTTCGCTCAACCCTCAATCACTTTTCTTGGTTCATATTCTGCATCCAGAGTGAATTCCAAGATCCTCACGTATATAAAAACTCATTTAGCAAAAAAAAAAAAAAAAAAACCAACAACAGTCGTCCCCACAGGCACTAATCCCACCTTGGAACTTTCGCAGGGTCAGCAAAGAAAACTTAAGTCGAGCGACTTTCTAAAAGAGAAACGTTTGTGAATTTAATGTGAAAAAAACCCATTGGACCAGATCTATTCAAACCATTGTCCCTATTAGACTTAGAAAAGCAAAAAGGTAGAGGGAAAGTAATAGTAGGAGTGGAAGAGGAAAAAAAAAAAAAACTCACACCACTCAAAAACTCATAAATTCCTCCAATAGGTAACGCTTCCCCAGTAGAGAAGACTGTTGTTACCCATTCTCGGAAACTCCGTGACTACCAGGCTCCTCCCCCAGACGATCGTTTCGAAGCTTTTTGGTTTCGTCATCAGTGGGCGGGTAGGTTTATCCGGTCTTTCTTCGGTGCATACCCTGGTGTTGCAATAGTGACAACCCAGTTATGAAGTATAACTTCACAATATGAGGGATGCCTGATGGTGCGTAGTGATATAGATTATAAATTATTTAAGGGCAAAGGCCTCATGCTATGAGGTAGAATGACTAATATGTAGGTTAGTACAAATGCATCATTTTAACATGGCTATCTACCAAAGTAGTTAAATTAATTAATCAATTAAATCGACATCGTTTTGGTTATATCTCATATTGTGACTGCCTTCACAACGGGTTGCCATGGTATTGTACTATCTCGAATAAGTAACACTTCACCAGTGGAGAAGACTATTGTTATTTATTCTCAGCACACACCACCACCCAGATGTCACGGTTTCAAAGCTTGTTGGTTGCTCTTCGGTGGGTGGGCAGGTACCCTGGTGTTACAATAGTGACAACCCAGTTATGAAGTAGAAGAAAATTAAAAAAATAAATAAATAAAATAATAATAATTAATAAGAGAACAGGAAATGGACAACCTATGCATTTCCCTCCTCCCTTAGGTAACTATACAGCTGACCTTTGAATTTCCCCAGACTGTCAGCCTCTACCACCCATGTAGGTGCATTATAGGCATAGTAGCTTATGCCCCATTAAACTCCCCCACCAGTAGGTAACTTATTCCAGTAATTTATAACTTGCTGGCTAAAATAAAACTTCCTGCAATCCAGTCTAAACAACTGCTCCCTGTAACTTCAAATTATGGCTCCTAGTTCTAGAATCATTTATTACAATGAAAATCGTAATTTTGCTTATGCCTTTCAGAGCTTTAAACACCACAATCAAATCTTCTCTAAGGGTCTAGTTTCCAACCCACATGTTGCATGTGGGTTGGAAACTTCGAATATGTGAGTTGCAGAACCCACATATTCGAAGTCTTTCTACATATGGAAAGACTTCGAATTGATTATGGCCTGGTGAGATCAGCAAAAGGGCCGATCTCACCAGACGAGTTACCCATCTTTGGACCCTTTCAAGAAGAACAATGTCTTTCTTTAGGTGTGGGAGTCCATACTTGAGACACAGTATTCCAAGTATGGTGTAACAGTAGCCTTATATAATGGGATTATAACGTCCTTATCTCTACTAGCGATTGTTCGATAAATCATCGATAGGACACCATGGGCACTCCCACCAGCGTGGCTACCCTTTTTCGGGCCCGGAGGCAAAGAACATGTTCGGGTTCCTACTTAATTAATGAAAATTGCAAAAACAGGAGACAGCAAAAAGACGCCGGGCCCCTAAAGGGCCTGGATCCGGAGGCAATTGTCTTGCCTGCCTACATAGTAGCTACGCCACTGGTATATATCATATATATTCAATTAATTCCTGTCTGGTAGAATCACCCACAGGACAAAATCCAAGAAAATGTTCTCCTATTTCAACTTTCATAGTTCTTATGTCTCTAAACACATATCAAAGTATCACAATCATCTGTTGAACCTGACTTACATTGGACGTTGTATCCAAAATCATAGCAAAATATCTAGTCATTTCTGCTATTTTATCTATAATATTTTTTGAAATTATTTTGATAATTTCATTTTGTATTTTGATCACCCAAATAATGCCGATATTTTTTGATTCAGATTTCTGAATATGGCAAATACACTGTGCTGCCCCTTTATTAGGTACACCCCTGCTGTGCACACAAATGGTTTGTCCCACAACGTTGCAAGTCACATGGCCACAGTTGGGGATATAAATGCAGCAGAACAACCTTTGTAGTATCAGTTAAGCGTACAAACCGTAGCAAGAATGGGGAAAAGGAGTGATATAACGGACTTCGAACGTGGCATGGTAGTAGGTGCAAGACGTGCTGGGCAAAGCATCTCTGAAACGGCAGTTCTCCTGAACTTTTAACGCACTACAGTTTCAAGGGTCTATCGAGAATGGTGCAACGAACAGAAACGGCACTCCTGTGGAAGAAAATCGCTTGTTGATGAGAGACGTCAGAGGAGGATGGCTAGAATTGTGCAAGCAAACAGACGGGCCGCAATGTCGTGGGCTACAACAACCGACGGCCACATTGCACACCTTTGTTTTCAATGAAGAACAAGAGAGCATGCCTCCTGTGGGTACAGCAACGCCAGCACTGGACTATCAAGGATTGGAAAACAGTTGCTTGGTCTCACGAGTCGAAGTTCCTGGTGTATCATGTTGATGGAAGGCTCAGAATTTCGCGAAAACAACATGAATCCATGGACCCGTCTTGTCTGACAACTGCTATGTAAGGTGGTGGGGCAGTGTTATGCTGTGGGGAATGTTTTCTTGGCACACGTTGGGTCCATTGATACCCATAGATTCACGTCTGAATGCACCAGCGTACCTAAACATCGTTGCTGACCAAGTGCATCCGTTCATGTTGACAGTTGATCCTCAGTCACATGGTTACTTACAGCAGGATAATTGCGCCGGTGCACAAACCATGAATCACTATGGAATGGTTCCAGGAATAGGATAATGATTTTCTTTACTGCAGCGGCCCGTTCAGTCCGCGGATCTCAATCCTATTGAACATCTTTGGGAAAGGGCTGTTCGCTGCAGGCCTACACCTCCTTCAAATCTCAAGGAACACTAGGTGGTAGATGACTCTCATCAACCGGTGAAATACCACCACTTTGCTTATTGGAGGCTTGAAGTGGTGGAACCCATGTTTAGTCTCTAGAGCTAAGTTCTGGCCAACCCTTCCCTATCTCTTCCATCATGCAGTATGATTGATGATTTTTGAGGTTATGATGAATGTCGTGGCGAGATCCAATATTCCTTACATTTCGAGGGTACAGCTCTAAAACGGTGTTCGCAGGCCGGCCGCTAGTTAGTACACCGGACTGAACCTATTGGTAACTCTCTAGGAAGCTTCCGGATCAGCTAGTGTATAATCTTGCTACCTCTACTCTGCCAGATAGTGACTGGAGGGAGTCCGAGTAGTGTGTATGCGGGGAGCATTGTCGAGGCCACGTTATGTCAAGGATCTGGGTATATTCTTACCACATGTACGCCATATCCAAAAATTTCATTACTTCATACAGCATGTCCCACCCACCTTTTCTTACTATTGAATACACCATGAATTGTCAAAATAATAGAGCAAGCTTATCTGCGAAAAGATCTAAACCTCCCAAGGACTTCCTAATTCATTTCACAAATATACATGGTCTCAATTCTAATCTCAACGATGTCCATTTCCACTTGCAGTCTTCCAAACCCCATGTACTTTTTCTGACTGAATCTCAGTTATCAGTTGATTCAACTACTGCTCATCTCAGAAGTCCAAATTATTTGCTGTATGATTCCTTTCGCCTCAAAGGTGGTACTTGTGCATATGTCCGTTCTGATATTCCCTGTCAGAGACTTGGCAAGTTGGAATCTCCTCTCTTTGATCTTCTCTGGCTTAAAATCTCTCTACCTCATTGTGTAAAATTCATCTGTTGTCTCTACCGTTCTCCCAACTCCACTAATCACTTGGAGCTCTTTGACTTCCTCTCTTTGCAACTTGACTTTCTCCAGTCCAACTTTCCTAACAGTGAGGTAATTTTCCTTTGTGATTTTAATGTTCACAACTCCAGCTGGCTTCCGTTTTCTAGTCACACCGACCCAGCAGGTCGAGATGCTGAGGCTCTTGCAATTACTAATGACCTAGCACAGATTGTTCATTTACCTACAAGAATACCGGACAGTCCTAATCATACAGCCAATACGCTTGATCGTTTTCTCACAAACAACCCTTCTAAGTACAAGGTTGAAGTGAGAGGTCCTTTAGGCACTTCAGCTCACAACTTGGTGATTGCCTCTTCTCCAATGGAACCTTTATCTCATGACTATTCCCAACCTCGTACTGTTTGGCATTACAAGAATGCAAAATGGGATGACCTGCGAGACTTCTTTTCTTCTTTTCTCGTCTGATTACTGTTTCAAAACTTCTGATGTCAACGTTTGCTCAGATCGTGTCAGTGAAATTATTCTTGCAGGAATGGAATCCTTTATCCCACACTCCACTTTAAAATCTCGTCCTTTATCTAAACCTTGGTTTTCCAATAAATGTGCTAAGGCTGTCCAAGAGAAGAACGTTGCATATCGTAATTGGCTTGTTTCTAATTCTTCAGTTTCATTTTCTGCCTACACCAAAGCTCGCAACAATTGTAAAGCAGTTATTAATCAGTCCAAACTAAAGTTTGAACAGGCTAAGAGTAGAAAACTTGCTTCTTGCCCTAATGGTAGCCGAGCATTCTGGTCTCTTGCCAAAGCTATTGGCCGCAACTTTTGCCCATCTCTGCTCCCACCTCTGTCCAAACCAGATGGTTCTGTTGTCACTTCAGCCAAGGATAAAGCTGACCTGCTAGCATCCCATTTTTCATTGAGCTCATGTATTGATGATCTTGGTAAAACACCTCCCACCATTCATAACACGCTCCATTCAATGCCTCCTGTGGTCTTCCGTCAAAAGGATGTCAGAAGGATTTTGATGAATCTTGATGCTAAGAAAGCTCCAGGTCCTGATGGTATTTCTCCACTTGTTCTCAAAACC